>NC_088373.1:31272403-31277403 GCF_034508935.2 Berghia stephanieae | reverse complement strand
AATAATAATTATTATTATTATTATCATTATTATTATTTATTATTATTATTATTATTATTATTATTATTATTATTATTATTATTATTATTATTATTATTATTAGTATTAGTATTCGTTGGGGTTTGTTTTTCTCTCTTGAAGCTGTTTGTATATCATGCTTTGTTTATAACTGTATCCAGTCTAAGGCTCCTAGCAGATGATAATAATTTGAGGCGACTAAATGAGTCAATAAAATGGAGATAAAGACAAAGGGAGTAAATACATCTGACTCATGAATGAACAACACAAAACAAACGACGTTTTCGGGCCGAAAACGTCGTTTGTTTTGTGTTGTTCATTCATGAGTCAGATTTACTCCCTTTATCTTTATCTCCTTCTTGCAGCTTAGTATTGCTTTGAGACTTGCATTCGATTTTTATTTTCAACATTTTATTGAAGACAATAATGGACAACGATTCGAACAAATCGGACAATGTCTAAAACACCACTTGTTATCTGGTCATTTTTTTAAAGGTATAAAATCATCATTTTTAGATATCTGGCTCATCGGGTCATAGTACCGTTTCTAAGCGCCAGGACGCGTCACATATCAAATTTTCTGAGCGCCATCTTCCTGTCATCAAGGTCATGATAAAGGGGCTGCTGATTGACATATTATGGGGGGGGGGGGGGGGGAGGTGCTGCTGATTGGCGTATTAATGGGGGGGGGGAGGTGGTGCTGATTGACATATTATGGGGGGGGGGGGTGCTGCTGATTGGCGTATTATTAGGGGGGGGGGGAGGTGGTGCTGATTGACATATTATGGGGGGGGGAGAGGTGCTGCGGATTGATGTATTATTGGGGGGGGGGGGGGAGATGGTGCTGATTGGCGTATTATTGGGGGAGGGGGAGATGGTGCTGATTGACATATTATGGGGGGGGGGGGGGGCTGCTGATTGACATATTATGGGGGCGGGGGAGGTGCTGCTGATTGACATATTATGGGGGGGGGGAGGTGCTGCTGATTGACATATTATGGGGGGGGGAGGTGCTGCTGATTGACATATTATGGGGGGGAGGTGCTGCTGATTGACATATTATGGGGGGGGGAGGTGCTGCTGATTGACATATTATGGGGGGGGGGAGGTGCTGCTGATTGACATATTATGGGGGGGGGAAGTTCTGCTGATTGACATATTATGGGGGGGGGGGAGGTGCTGCTGATTGACATATTATGAGGGGTAGGTGCTGCTGATTGGCATATTATGGGGGGTGGGGAGGTGATGCTGATTGACATATTATGGGGGGGGGGAGGTGCTGCTGATTGACATATTATGGGAGGGGGGGAGGTGCTGCTGATTGACATATTATGGGCGGGGGGAGGGGAGGTGCTGCTGACTCACATATTATGGGGGGGGGGTGCTGTTGATTGACATATTATCGGGGGGGGGGGGGGAGGTGGTGCTTATTGACATACAATGAGGAGGAGGGAGGAGTAAAAAATTATTACGTCATAAGATATCGTCGCCTAAACATTCCACGAAGGAATATAGATAATCCATCAAACAAGATGTCTGAGGATGTCAACAGGAATCAGCCATGTTGTCCAAAGTGAGCAAATTGGGGGGGGGGGGGGAATAATCATGCCCAAGAAATAAAATACAACGAAACTGCGTGAAGCGGGGCTCGAACCAGGGACATTCCGGGTCACAGTGCTATGCCTTAACCATTTAACCACTTCAACCCCCCCCCCCCCCCCCCCCCCCCCCCCGCTTCACCCCATTTGATTACAATGGAAAAGTCTGTAAAACGCCAACAACAGTCACTCCTTCCTGAATCCCCGCATTGTGTACGACCATATATTTGATTTGCGGGCGGATTTTCGGGATCTACCACTTGACGAGCTACTGGTTGAATCTGTGAGAGAAAGAAAAGAATAACGTGAACAAAATAGGGAATGAGTGCAGGGGCGTGGCTATATTGGTTGATTTGGTGCCGGGCACCACATCCATCTTTTAAAAATGGATTACAGCATTTTTTAAAAATTACAATAAAACTGAGAAATGGAATATACCACCTCTTACTTATCTTTATTTTTTTTCATTCTTTTGTATTTACAAATATAGCATGTTTTAACTCATTTTCTTCTGATTCTGGCACCACCTTATACTGTAAGCATGCCGCGCCACTGGGAATGAGAGTAGCGTCCCTTGATTGGACGTCATCGGGGGAGATGTTATTTGTAAACAAACCAACTACAAGCCAGGCACTCCAAATACAAAATTTATTATTCATATTTCTGTACAAAAATGCATATCATAATCAACGTTATTCATTTTTGTACAGAAATATGAATAATAAATTTCGTATTTGGAGCGCTTGGCTTGTAGTTGGTTTGTTTACAAATAACTTCTCCGCCGGTGACGTCCAGTCAAGGCAAGGGACGCTACTCTTCCGCTAATCTCATTTCCTATTGATGAATTAGAAAAAGGGTAGAAAAAAACTGATTCCTATCTCATTGGAAGTGTAAATCTATTCCAATGAAAGGGAGACTGAATGAATACAGACGCTGTGTAAATAGTTTCATATTGGTGGCATCTTATTTTGTATTATAAATAATTTGATAATAATAATAATATGCTGGTTGTCAATAAAGAAGCAATGACTATGAAAAATGTTTTTTTTTTCTCTTTTTGAGAATCAAAGCCCTATCTCCACTGAGTAATAATGTTTTTGAATTTTGAAAATCCATTCATAAATAAACAAGTTATGCAGTTTCAAAGGTGTCATTTATTTGGATGACCCGCAAAGAGAAAAAAAACGCGAAAATATGGGACGCTTTTTCGGCATTTTTTTTCGACCTTTGGTTGTATTTTGCGTAATAAGTGAATTAAAAGATTGAAACTTGAAGAGCAAATTAGGATGGTGTTTTGTAAAATACGGGAAAAGTACTCGTCATATTCATATGAAATTTTACAACCAAAAAGAAGAAATGTTCATGTATTACCTTGTCAGCGACAAAACCTCAACGCCAGGTAGTTTTAGAAATATTTTACTCCAAAGAGTAAAAATCTATTTTTAAAGGTTTTTGGTAAACGCACGAGTTTTGTCGCTTGACATAATCTAGAATGACCTTTTTTCTAACTGTGTGCCAACTTTCAGTCATATTCATCGATAAACAGCGTCGTAATTAATTTTTTAAAATAGCATATACGAAACGGCTTCGTCCCATATTTTGACGCGAATTCGGGCACTTCGTGAGCGAAAAAGAGGACCAAAGATTTGTGCGGGATAGTCATTGCTAAATAAAGGCAATCCGTCCTCGCTCTTTTACGTCCTGTATTTCTTAGAATCTTGCTATTCTGCCGTTGATTTTAAAAACACAGTATATGTGACCCCCCGTCTCAAAACGGTATTATGTCGGGATGATTCAGACCCAAAAAAGTGAATTTAGAGATAGCATGATGAGAAATTGGAGCTTAGAAGTTTTTGCAATGCAAAAAATAGTCTTTATACTCCGGCATAACGTACAGAAATAAAACCCAAGTTGGATATTTGTGGCTATGAATTCAATTTCCCTTACCGAGTGGATCCCGACATAATACCGCTTTGACACAGAGGGTCACATATGCAATGTTAACCAAATAGCACATACTGTGTTCTTTAATAAAACGGCAGTATATATGCTGATATTTAAATAGTTGTGTCGCCTTATGATTCAAGATGTGACCTATTTAATTTATTTCCTCCGAAGGATTTGGCTACATCAAACTTTAGGAACCAGAAGAGTAGAACACGTGACGTCATCACTTTTCTTCCCTATTGCACAATGTGTTTTTATTATTGGTTTAAATAACTCGAGAGCTGTGCAATATTTCATCAAACGATTTGTTTGGCTATGTGCGGCTATGTGGTCTAGTGGTACGACACTCTCTTTCGGATCGGAAGGTCCTGGGTCCGGCGCATAGTTGAGTTCTTGGAAAAAGCTCTTTGCTCACATTCTCTCACCGTACTCAGGTGCAAAATGAGTACCTGGCCGTTAACAGCGTTGTCTTTGTCCGAAAAATTGTAATATCGCCTAACAGGCGTCATGTCCCGTCCTATATGTTAAATGTCGCTGTTGACCAGGGACCCCTTGTAAAGCGCTTTGAGCACAATTAGTGGATTTTGCGCTATATAAAGCTCTTTTTTTTTTTGGGGGGGGGGGTTGCCTCATGTGCCGGATGTATTCAAGTTTTGATCGATATAACTTTTAACGTTTTGGGTTTCCCCTTTATCAACAAAACAGGATGTATGAAACGCCACTACCACATCATCTCATTCATCTGTGGTGTTTCATTCATCCTGTTTTGTTGATAAAGGGAAAACCCGAAATGTTAATTTGATCTTCTTTTGTAATTAAATTGAAGCTTTCATTCAACTTCACATTATTATTTATTTGTTTGAGCTTCGAGCAGCAACATTTACAATATCCAGCAGAAAATGGTAATTTTGACATAAATCATCATCATCCTTGCCTTTTTCACCCTGGGTCAGGGTATAGGCCACAGGCAAACAGTTTCCATCCTTCTCTATCCTGATCTAACTTGTTTTTATCTCTTTCCATGTCTCATCACTTCTCTGTATATCAGCTTCTTTAATTCTTCTAAATTCTGTCAATGCAGAAACTCTTCTGTCGCCCAAGCTAAAAAAAAAAAGGATTTGAGTTGTCCGTCTGCGTTTCTGTAACGGTTTGAGTTTTACGGAAAGGGGTGTTAACCCTTTGACAACCCCCAACCTGGAGGACCCGGGGGAGCCACACAACACCACACGGGGGAATTTTGACATAAATCATAATTATTACTTATTTCGGCATTGTCCCAAATGATACTCGAACCTTCACAAAAAAACAAACTCACTGATACCCTAACGTTGTTTTCACAGATGACGCAACGTTTTTACGTGTCAGGTCATGGACACAAACACAATATTCGACACTGGAGGATACAAAAACCAGATGAAATAATTATCGAGTGTGGTC
>NC_088373.1:31257403-31267403 GCF_034508935.2 Berghia stephanieae | reverse complement strand
GACGACGACAACGACGACGACGACGACGATGATGATGATGATGATGATGATGATGATGATGATGATGATGATGATGATGATAATGATGATGCCTTACCAGAAGACCCATTCTCACTACTGTCTACACTCATTTTTTTATCCTCAAACTTGACCGCCTTTTCCGTCTGTCCCACTCCGTTCTTCCTAATCATACTGTAGCCGCTTTCGTCCGAATCCGAACTATCCCCAGCTGATTCTTGACTAGAACTGCTTCCTGAAGCAGCTGACGTAGTTTTCTTGAGACATTTGATAATGCGACACTTTGGACAATCTGCCATGAAAATACGAGGGGTCTTTTTTATCATGACTGCTGACCCCAACATAGCAAAAAAATGAAGTGAGTAGGAAAATGTCAGAAGACAATCGTGAATAAAAACTTCGCGGGTGTGAGGTGACGGTGACCTTACTGGTACGACAACTCCGCCTGACCGGGGAGATCGCAACTCTATCGTATGAGCTATCCACGACCCCAAAAATTCTAGTATTATCTATAGATAGAACGAAGATGACGTCACTAAAGCCTTTGTTATTGTTTTTTGCCATCCGCGTTTATGAGTAATTCTCACTAAACTAGTAACCAGACTAAAATATACGTTCATGGATACACATAGTTTTGTGTGTTGGTCCTTATTACTTACGGATGGCATTGTTATGAGCTTCTCACCGACTTTTTGAGGTCACGGGTTCAACACACACACACACACACACACACACACACACAAACGTCGCGAAGTTATTGTTGGCCAGCATGCAAGCTTAATAGCCACCATTCTCAGCACAAACATGTAACATGTACCCGATCAAGAATTGAAATCGCCCAAAAAACAGAAAATATATCTTGTGTGTAAAATACACATTTGTGAAAGACTGAGTCAGACTGTAGCCATCGTTATGTTATAGCCTGATACTGAAATCCAAAAGGACTGGCAGTTTGACGTCTGTATCTGTATGGTTGGCGCTGAAGAAACCAATGGTCTGGATGTATTTCAGCGGCGTCCTCATTGGGCGCGGGCCCATGTCAGTCGGGCCTTGAAATCGTTTAGGTGTGGTGCCATGATGACCAGTTCATCCAGCCCATTCCACTCCGAGATAGTTCTAATGAAGAAAGAATTTCTGTCGTTTTGTGTTCTTGTCTGTGGGTTTTTGAAGCAGTTCGAATTGTTTGTGGCGTATCTATCAATGGGGTTTTCGGTTATGTAGTCGGCAAAAGTGAGTGCTCGGATTTTTCTTTTGTTTGGTCGTGGCGTGAAAAGGGAGTCTGCCTTTATTGATGGTATTTGGTCTGTTATAATCTTGAACATGAATGACAGACGGGTTTCTTTTCTTCTTTGTTGGAGGCTGATGAGGTTTCTTTCTTCTAACATTTTTGTCATGCATCCTGGGGTTCTGCTCATATAGTTCCCATTTATGAACCGGGCACCTTGTCTCTGGACTCTCTCAAGTTTTTGAATATCCTCTTTCAGGTAGGGGTCCCAAGCAACTGCTCCGTATTCCAATTGTGATCTCACAAGTGCGAGGTAGGCGTTTTGTTTGCATGCCGTTGGGGCGTGGCTAAGATTTCGGCGGAGAAAGGCGAGGGTGGAGCTTGCCTTTTGGGTTATTTTGTTTATGTGTTTCCCCCATTTCAAGTCCCCTGAGAAGGTGATGCCGAGGTATGGGTTATCGTCCACTTGTTTCAGGACGGTGTTGTTTAACTTGTAGGTCTCATTGTACTTTGTAGCTGTGCTGAGGATGTAGCATTTGTTTGCGTTAAATTTCATTCCCCAATCATTAGCCCACTGTTCGCGTCTATTCAAGTCCTCTTGTAGCAATTTTTGATCGTTTTTGGTGGGGCACAGTATCAAATGCTTTGGAAAGTCGAGGATGCCGATGTCTGCCTGAGTGTTGGCATTCTGGAGTCTCAATAGGTCGTTTACAGTTATTAGGAGTTGGCTTTCACATGAGTATCCTTTGCGAAACCCGTGGTTCAGGTCAGTTAGGATGTCATTGTTCTCAAAATGGTTCATCATGTTCTTACAGATTATAATATGCTCTAATAGTTTGGATATTACATACGTCAGAGAGATTGGACGGTAGTTCTCTTCTTTATTTCTGTTGCCTTTTTTGAATACATGTGCGATGTTTGCCTTCAGCCAGTCATTAGGGAGCATCCCGGTGTCCACCGATTTTTGGAAAATTATGCATAATGAGGGGGCCAAACTCTCAGCACACTCTTTAGTACTGTGTTGGGGATGTTATCTGGACCCGACGCCTTAGATGGGTCGACGTTTTTCAGCAACTTTTCAACTCCTGAGATGTTTATGTTGATATTAGAAAGAGATTGGTCACACCTCTGTGATGTTGGTGGGGCGGTTGTATCGTGTGGATCATGGGGGGTAAAGACAGATTTAAATTGATCCAAGAGGATCGTTGCTTTATCCTTCCCTTCAATGTACAGGGTTTCATTTTCTTTCAATGGGGCTACACCAATGGAATCGCTTTTCTTGCTTTTTATGTAGTTCCAAAATGGCTTGGTATTGTTTGTTTCAAGTCCTTTTTCTATGATATTGTTAATGTGCGTCCAATCTGCTTGCCTTATTTCACGCCTGCTTTGACACTGCAACGATTTGTATGTGTCCCAGGTTCCGCTCAGTTTAGCCCGCTTGAATGCTTTTGTTTTGCGTCTTAGTAGTGCTCGTATGTTCCTGTCCATCCACGGCGGCGTTCTTGTATTTTATGTACTTTTTGGGGAATTGACTCCTTGATTGCACTGAGTAGGCAGGAGTGAAAATGGCTCCATATTTCATTTACATCCAGACCGCTTTTGTGCTGTTCTGTGATCTCTGATGACAGTCCCTCGATTCGTTTTCGTATTGCACCCCAGTTGACTTTTTTGAAAAGGTATCTTGTTTTGGGGGATTGGTTCATATAATTGGGATTTAGTGTAGTTTCAGTAACAACGCAGGCATGATCTGATATTCCTGGTTGTGATGTTGTTGAATGGATCAGTGATGGATTGGATACGAAAACAAGATCTAAAATATTGTCACCGCGTGTGCATTCTTCGTGAACTTGTGTGAGGTGCGCGACTGTTGTAATGTCGATGACGTTTTGCTGTATTGCACGTTGTGGACAGGCAGATAGCGTTTTTGAACCGTCCCCGTTTATATCAGGACAGTTAAAGTCTCCTGTTAGAATAATTTGGTTTGGAGTTTTCTCTGAGTTGATTATTTCAAGCGATGTTTGCAGTTCTACGATGCCAGTTTCGTTTCGATGAGGCATGTAGAACGATCCAACAAGGATGATTTTATGGCCTTGGATTTTAACGCTTACCCAAATTATTTCACAGTCCGTTTTGAACTTTGTTTGCTCACAGCCTGTGAGCTTTCTATCAACGGGTATGAATACCCCACCTCCCGGTCGCCTGGTCTCATCGTCTTCATTTTCATTTCCTTCATCTTCTGCTTCTTCTCTAGGTAGTTTTCTGTCATTTCGAAATACCTAGTATCCTTTTGGAAAAATTTCACATGACTTAATGTTGTCATTATTTGGTTTTTGCACCGCCTAGTGAGTTGTCGTTAGTAGAGCTCATGGAAACAAGTTATTTCATTGGTTGAACTATTGAATACGATTTGTGTTCTTTTGTAGCAAAAGGTTGGTATTTTGACGTCATTTTTTGGTCAGTGTCAGGCCATAACTTTACATAGGCCACGGTCAGACCCCAGCCATAGTACACTCATGGCCTGACACACACCAATGAAATATGTCAAAAGACAAGTCTTTGGCCATAAAAGAAAACAAATCGTGAGTTGTATTCAACAGTTCAACCAATGGGATCACTTGTTTCCTTGACCACTGTTAATGACAACTCATTAGGCGGTCTACAAACAAAATGACGTCAAAATATGGATTTTAGTTGGTTGGTAGTGTGAGGCTTTAAGTAAAAGATGGCTAAAATCAGACGCATTTTGTTTTCAAATTATTGCGTCAAAAAGTTGCGTGATTCAAATTTCTCCATTTTTACAAAAAGCGCGACGGTTTTTGTGTGACGGCTTATAGCATCTATCCAAATAAAAAGAAGAATATGGCGTTGGCTAGGTCACGTGGCCAGAATGCAAAAAAGGGTCACTTCCCAAGACAGCCCTGTACTGGACAGCAGATGGGAAGAGAAAGCGGGGAAGACCCAAAGAAACCTGGCGAAGAACCATGGAGAAAGAGTTAAAGGAAGCAGGCCTGTCCTGGAATACAGCCCCGCAAAAGCAGCCGATCTTAAAAATGGAGATGTCTGGTGGATGCCCTATGTGCCTCAAGGCCCGAAGAGGATTAAGTAAGTAAGTATAGCTTCTTTCTGAACTTTTCACCACAAGAAAATTGATTTAGTGATGATGAACAATGCACAAAATTAAAGAAAAATTTTTCTATCATTTTAAGTTTTTAAGCTGATTCAATTATTTATGGTTGGTAAAGAAAAACAGCCTGTGTAAGATTTGAATTGCGGCAATGTGTTCTAGTGGTATGATACTCGTTTTTTGATCGATAGGTCCTGGGTTCGAGCCTCGAGCGGCGCATAGTTGAACCCTTGGAAAAGCCTTGGAAAGGCTCTTTACCCACATTCTTTCACAGTACTCAGGTGTAATATGAATACCTGGTCGTCAACAACGCTGTCTCTTCCGAAAATAATTATTATAATATTTCGCCCAACAGGCGTCATGTCTCGTCTTACATGTTAAGTGTTGCTGTTGGCTTGGCTAGGAACGTCTTGTAAAGCGCTCTGAGCACGTTTAGTCGATATTCCAGAATATGAAAGCTCTAAGGGGCCTATTTTGTTCTGTTTTTTGTTGTTTTTTTTTTCTTTTTTTTTTTTGGGGGGGGGGTAATAAAAGGTGTTTTCTCCCCTTTCTTCCTATCCCGTACAACATAGTACCGTAGTTAAGCCAACCAAACTTCACAGATTAAAAAAAGAGCTTTTATACAGCACAATATCCATTAAACACTTTACAAGAAGTCACTGACCAACAACAACATTTAACATTTAGGACGGGACATGACGCCTTTTAGGCGATATTACATTTTTTTTTTCGGAGAGAGACAACGTTGTTAACGGCCATGTACTCAATTTACACCTGAGTATGGTGAGAGAATATGAGTAAAGAGACTTCTCCTTGGACTCAACTATGCGCCGAGTCGAGCGAGGCTCGAACCCAGGACCTTCCGATCGGAAAGCGAGTGTCATACCACTAGACCACATAGCCCCACCTTACGCGTACGTAAGGTGTACTGATTGATGGAAGCGAAAGCTGGGCAAGTGACATCCGTCATGGGATAAAACTCGTTCTGTTAGAGTAAAGATGGCGGAGAGAACGTTGCGATAGACTAGCGTCCTGTCTAAAAGAGAGCAAGCAATTGCGTTTGCCCACTTCGCGTTTATAGAAAGCGGAAGAATCTCCGGTTCCATGGGCTTTGTGGGACTGAAATTATGTTATAGATAGAATGCGCTTGGCCAAGGAGTTCACAACATTGCCATCCGGAAGTATAACGGACCAACACACAAACTCTGTGTAACCATGAACTTTTATAGTCTGGTTAATACAGTTTATTGAGAACAACTCACAAACGCGGATGGCAAAAACAATAACAAAGGCCTGAGTGACGTCATCTGCATACTATCTATAGATAGATCGAAGATGATGTCACTCAAGCCTTTGTTATTATATTTTGCCATCCGCGTTTGTGAGTTATTCTCACTGAACTCTCTCAACCAGACTATAAAAATTCATGGTTACACAGAGTTTTGTGTGTTGGTCCGTTATACTTCCGGATGGCAATGAGCTTCTTAGCCAAGCGCATACTATCTATATAACGTTTAAAATATGTCACTAAATCTTAGAGATTTTTGCTACTTTTCAAAATTGGAGAAAGTGTATTAAAATGACCACGGGCATAGATATTTTTTTCAACTACAGTTAACATGCAAACATTAAGAACATTAGCTTTGATACTACGCCTAGATTTGTTTCAGATAAATGTAATAATAAAGAGCGTGCGGCTATGTGGTCTAGTGGTATGACACTTGCTTTCGGATCGGAAGTTCCTGGGTTCGAGCCTCGCGCTCGGCGCATAGTTGAGTCCTTGGGGAAGTCTCTTTACTCACATTCTCTCACTGTATTCAGGTGTAAAATGAGTACCTGTCCGATAACATCATTGTGTCTGAAAAAATTGTAATATCGCCTAATAGGCGTCATGTCCCGTCCTACAAGTTAAATGTTGTGGTTGGCCAGGGATCCCTTGTAAAGCGCTTTGAGCACTTTTAGTGGATATTGCGCTATATAAAAGCTCATTAAAATGTTTAAATAAATAAATAAATAAATAAATAAATAGCATGGGGAAAAAGTAACCCCGGGCACATAACGATATAGTCGGTGTTAGGGTTGAGTGAGTTAAGGACAGAATCACAAGCATACTATCATTGTTTCCAAATTGTTTTGTAAGAATAAATAATTGTTAAAAATCATTATGTTTGCATCTAAAACATAACAAGAATATTAAACTAGAGCATTTGTACAGCGAAATATCCACTTAATGTGTTCAAATCGCTTTACAATAGGTCCCCAGCCAACAGCAACTCTTAGCGTGTAAGACGAGCCTGTAAGGCGATAATATTACAATTTATTTCCAACCGGGACAAACCTGTTGAGGGCCTTGTACTCATTTGAGTACGGTGAAGGAATGTGAGGAAAGAGCCTTTTCCAAGGACTCAACTATGCGCCGCTCAGAGCGGCACCCGAACCCTGGACCTTCCGCACCCAAGGCGAGTGTCGTGCCTCAGGACCACATAGCCGCATATATTAATATAAATAGCCTATACTGTAATAATTGAGCTTTATATAGCGCAATATCCACTAAATGTGCTCAAAGCGTTTTACAAAGTGCCCCTGGTCAACAGCAACATTTAACATGTAGGACGGGACATGACGCCTGTTCGGCGATATTACAATTTTTCGGACAAAGACAACGCTTTTAACGGCCAGGTACTCATTTTACACCTGAGCACGGTGAGAGAATGTGAGTAAAGAGCCTTTTCCAAGGACTCAACTATGCGCCGAGCGCGAGGCTCAAACCCAGGACCTTCCGATCCGAAAGCGAGTGTCATACCACTAGACCACATAGCCGCACTTGTACGCGATTGAGAATAGAATCAAAAAAGAGTCTAAATATATTTGAATTTCAATGTTGTAAGAGTGGAATCGTTAAAACTCTCTTTTCGTATGTAATTCGTATGGTGATTTGGTAAAACCCGTGGGATGTTGTCGCATGTACTGGTTTTGAGATAAGAACGAATAGATATGAAAAATATGATTATTTACATGAATTCCACCTTCATCGTTTTCATTTTCCATCCAAATACATTCTGTATTGCTCTGTTGTGCTTCAACCCTCTCCTTACCACCTATTGGAAAATCGTCACATTTGTTACGATGCAACCGTCACTTTTCTCATCCAGATTTCATTTAATTTTGCTATAGCTATACAAACTTGACATTCTGTAATAAAGTTCATTTGGTCCAACAATATTTTGTATAGTATGTGCTTGTTGCTTTTCTGTTTGAGTAAGAAATGTCTGTTTTTGTGTTGGGTGAGTGTGAAATTTTGGGGAAAATTCTGAAAATGGCTGGGAATGAGAGGGTAAAAAGCCTAAATGATGAAACACCTGACTAGATTAAAATCCTGTTAGAAATATTACATTACCATATAGGAATTTTCGATTCTCTACTTATAAAACGAAGCATATTCTTAGAAATAATTATAATAAGAAATGCTATGGCTGGTAGTTCCTTTGCCCACACTGGGCCCTTTATGTTGAATGACCTGCCCAGAAGGAGAAGCGAGTCAAAATCTATTGATGATTTTAAATCAGGGTTGCCAATTTGGCAGATTTTATGCCAAATGTCCTTTTTTTCGGGGCAGAATTTGAAGTCGTCTGGCAGAGAAAAATCGGTTTGGCACTTTGGCAGATATTTGGCAGATTTTATTTTCCGAGGCCTAGGAATGAATGTATAGGTCTACACGTTTTCCATGGCAATTTTTATGTATTAGTGATTTTTTTAAACTTGGGAAATGGAAAAAAAAAATATGACATCGGCCTTGCAAAATTTTTGTTAACAAAACTGATGAGTTTTCAAAGGGGGTACTATCAATAGTACGGTTTGGCAGATTTTTGTGGTATTTGGCAGATTTTTAAAAATCCAGTTGGCAGAATGCCTGAAATTAATATGACAACCCTGTTTTAAATCACTGTTGCTACCTTTATACCGTTATATTTTCATAAAATTTGATACGTTATTCCATACACAGCTGCTATTGATATCATTGTGCTGTACGTTTTAAATGCAACGTGTGTACATTTATTTGTAATGTGCATTGAGCATCATACAGTGATGATAATGCACGATTGAAATGGCATGTATTATTATTATTATTATTATTATTATTATTATTATTATTATTTTAATTTTTAAATTTTTATTATTATTATTATTATTATTATTATTATTATTATTTGTGCGGCTATGTGGTCTAGTGGTTGACACCGTTTCCCGGGATGGGCAGGTCGTGGGTTCGACCCTCGCGTTGGGCGCAAAGTTGAGTCCTTGGAGAAGGGCCTTATCAAAATCTCTCACCGTACTCAGGTGAAAAACGATACGGCCTTTTAACAGCGTGTCTTTGTCCAAACAAAAATTTGTAATATCCCCTAACGGGCGTCTGCCCCCGTTCAAAAGGTTCTTTTTGCTGTTGGCCGGGGACCCCTTGTAAAGCGCTTTGAGGCGTTTATGGTATTGCGTATAAAACTAATTTATTATTACTATTTTATTTTTATTATTATTATTTATTATATTATTATTATTATTATTATTATTATTATTTTTAATATTTTATGTTTTTATTATTAATTATTATTTTATTATTATTTTTATTATTTTTATTATTTATTATTATATTATTTTATTAGTATTAAAATTTTTATTTTTTAAATTTTTATTATTAATTTTTTTTTTATTTTTATTTTTAATATTATTTAATTATTATTATTATTATATTATTATTATTTTTATTATTATTATTATTATTTTATTATTTAATTCCACAAATTATTTTACAACCTGAATCTTATAGGTAATTGAATCTAATATTTATTCGGAGCAATTATTTCTATTATTTACGCGAATTGTATTAAAAAACCTAAAAAACAAATTCAACTTAATATTTTTGGGGCCTTAAAGCCATAGGGGCTACCCCGACACTCCATTTTTTTGCGGGGGCTGTAAAATTCCCCGACAGGGCCCAAATTTCCCTTTTTTCCTTTTCCCCATGGCCTTCGCTAATTTCTTTTGGGTTTTCCCCTCTATGAACTTCTCTTTACAAGCGTTCTCCCCCCCCCCCCCCCCCATTAAAACAATTATTTTGCCCCTTCCCTCCCTTCAAATGTAAATAACTTCAAATCTAATTAATCATTAAATTCAAACCGCATTTCGTCCAGAAATAATGCCTCTAATGAAATATATGATAATATGGGATTAGACATTTTCTGACTTCCGAAGGGTTTGCAGATCACAACGATCAAATGGGTTTTGCGGCTATGCTAAGTGTATGGGGGGATGACACCGTTTTCTCATAAAGTCCCCGGGGTTTTAGCCTCGCTCGGGGCTAGTTTTCCTTAAAAAGGCTCTTTACTACCATCTCACCGTACTTATGGTAAAAGATACCACCTGGCCATTTAAAACCCTTTCCGGCCGAAAAAAAAAAAATTAAAAAAAATTTTTTCGCCCCAAAAGGGGGGCAACTCTCGTAATGTTTTAATGTTGCTGGTTGTCAGGGACGGGACACTTTGTAAAGCTCTTTTGAGCACGTTTAGTGGGTATTGCGCTATATGAAAGCTCAAGTGTTTTTTATTTTTATAATCTGGTCTTTATCACTCTGCCAAAAG
>NC_088373.1:31237558-31252558 GCF_034508935.2 Berghia stephanieae | reverse complement strand
CTACTATTAGATTAGGTTGTTAGGCTATGTAGTCTTGTAGTATGACACTCGCTTTCAAATCGGAAGGTCCTGGTTCGAACCTTTCTTGGTGCATAGTTGAGTCCTTGTTAAAAAGCTCTTTACTCACATTCTCTCGCCGTACTCAGGTGTAAAATGAATACCTGGCCCTTAACTGCGTTGTCTCTGTTGAATTTGTTGTTTTTTTTTGTAAAATCGCCTCACAGGCGTCATGTCTCGTTCTACATGTTTCGTGTTGCTGTTTGTCAGGGACTATTTGTAAAGCGCTTTATGCACATTCAGTGGACATTGCCCTACATAAAAGCTCACCTTTTTCTTTTTTTTCCGTTTTAACGGATAATTAAATAATGAAAAAACGTAACAATTGAATTGTCGGAAATTGACCAGTGTTGACAAATTACCAAAAACTATGTGACCCTTCGCCTCCAAACAGTATTAAATCGGTTTGGTTAAGATGTTGAAAATTTAATTTATAGCCAGACATATCAGACTTGTGTTGAGTTTATACGATTTATTGAGGAGAATGGATACCATATTTTTGGGTTTTAATGCCAACAGTTTATATTTTTGACCAGTTTAACATTTAACTCGGCTTGAAGCATCTGGTTCGTTCCGACATAATACCGTTTTGAGACAATGGGTCCAAAAAAAAACTGGTATCATGAAAGATTAATTACCATCATGATTTTTTAATTTAAAAGAAATAAAATAAAAGAGACCTGGGATATTTACCATCGCACGATGTTTCATTTTTCAGGTAATAGTTGGGGGGACAAAGGCATGTCTTGTCTCCCATGATCGACTGACACGTGTATTCGCAGTCGCCATTGTTTTGAATACATTTATCCACATCTGAAATCCGTGTGCAAACAAATAAAAAAAGGGGTTGGGGGACCAGGGGGGGGGGGGGGGAGGGTGGCGTATTTTCTATAGAGAATGAGATTTCAAAACAGATTTAAGAGTAGCGCCCCTTTGTTGGAAGTTGCGTCTTGGCAACCGACATTATTAGTACCAATCATTAGCGGGAATTTCAGTAAGTTTAGGAAGTGTTGTCTCATCGTATTGTATTATTTACCAACATCTTTTATTTTTCATTTGTAGTCTTCATCATATTTTGTTAACATTTCATAATGGAGAATACTAAAGAAAAGATCTAAGTTGATATGATATGCATTTTGTACAGAAATATGAATAATAAATTTTGTATTTGCAGCGCTTGGCTTGTAGTTTGTTTGTTTACAAATAACTTCGCCGGTGACGTCCAATCAAGGGACGCTACTCTTCGGCTAATCTCATTCACTATAATTTATTAGTCGTGTTAGGGCTAGCCGTACATATTTCCGATGGTAACAGCTACATAATAACCTTTTGCAGTTTTCACCAATAGCTTTGAGTTCTCAGAAAAGGCTATTTACTCTGATTTTCTCATCGTACTCAGGTGTAAGATGAGTACGCGGTCGTTAACAGCATTGTCTTTGTCGGAAAAAAATGTATTATAAGCAAAACAAGCGTCATGTCTCGTCCTGGATGTTATCTGTTGCTGTTGGGCTTTGGGCATGTTTACTGCATGATGCGCTGCATAAATGGGCAACACGTGTAGAATGTTAGTTCTTGTCTTTTCAAGGGAGTTCATATTTGTGGTGTCATTCTCGTCCCGTGTAACTGTCTTTGACTACTTTCTACAGCAGAGGTATAATTGGGGGTCTTGACTACATATCACAGGATATGTGTTACTGGTTTTGACTACATTTTACAGCAGAGGTATAATTGGTTTTGACTACATTTTACAAGTGATGTGTTACTGGTTTTGACTACATTTTACAAGAGATGTGTTACTGGTTTTGACTACATAGCACAGGATATGTGTTACTGGTTTTGACTACATTTTACAGGAGATGTGTAACTGGTTTTGACTACATTTTACAGGAGATGTGTTATTGGTTTTGACTACATGTTACAGGATATGTGTAACTGGTTTTGACTACATGTTACAGGAGATGTGTAACTGTTTTGACTACATGTTACAGGAGATGTGTAACTGTTTTGACTACATGTTACAGGAGATGTGTATCTGGGTTTGACTACATTATACAGATGTGTATCTCGTTTTGACTAAATTTTACAGAAGACGTTTAACTGGATATGACATAATTTTACAGATGATGTGAAACTGGTTTTGACTACATTTTGCTGTAGACTTGTTACTGATTTTTACAACATGTTACATGTAATGTGTAGCTGGTTTTGACTGAATTTTAGAGGAGACGTGTAACATTTATCTATACTATGCGTTCCCTCAATATGGGTGCTAAAATATATTCAACCTAATCCTAAAGTCTATTTAAGAAAACAACAGAAAACAAATGACATTTCGGCCTTTGGTCTTTTTCAAGTAAAACGATATATATATATATATATATATATATATATATATATATATATAAGGGGATTCAACAAGAAGTAGAACCATTCGAGTCTACCAATTAAGAGCTTGAAACGCCCATAACGCCCCAAGAAATAAGTGGAGCCATACAAAAGCTCAATAACAAGAGATGGCCAGGTCTAGATGGTGTTAGGGCAGAAGAACTAAAATTTCTTGACGACGAAGACGTGCAAATACTAGCCGATATGTATAATAAGTTATTTATGACAAAACATGTTCTCAATCTTGGCAGTGGAAAACTCATTCTGCTATACAAACCAAATTTAAAAAAGGCCCTTTAGAAAATTTGCGACCAATCGTCTTATTATCTAGGCTAAGAAACGTTTTAAGCACAATCACGCTCAACAGAATTAGAGATAAGATAGATGAATATCTTTCACCTTCACAAAGCGGGGTTAGAAGAGATAGAAGCACCCCAGACATAGTATGGGCCCATTGATGGCTGAAAGCCAGAACGGAGAAATATAAGGAAGAATTTACCATACTTGGAATCGATATGAGTTCAGCTTTCGGCACCATATTATGTAGAACCAAGTTGTTGTCAATCCTTGACTCATTCTTGAATAAAGACCATGTGAAGATCATAAGATATCTATTATCAAATACTACATTACAATTTGAAACTGGCAGAGAATTAACGACAATATAAACATCAACCGGATCCCCTCAGGGAGACAGCTTGAGTCCAATTCTATTCACGATATACCTCGAATCGGCCATTAACGATCTACGACGAAAATATCACCATTAAATAAGATCACTCGTGAATTGATATACGCAGATGATACAGACCTAATCTTTGAATCAGAACATCAAGCGAAAATATGATTGCAAATAATATCAACTGCCCTAGAAGCATGGAATCTGAAAGTGAATCCATCCAAAACAGAATATACAAAAATAAACAGAAATTTAAATGAATGGAAAAGTGCACGTAAACTAGGCAATTTGATCAACGAAAATGAAGACATGAGACAGCGAAAGCAGCTGACCACCAATCAATGCATTCAACCAACTCCAAAATTTATGGAATAGAAATAACATAAGCAGTGAGAATAAAGGAAGACAGATTTACGAGGAACTGATTATTACGATATTGGCATATAATGTGGAATCTGGAAGAACTTGGAAAGTCTCTATACATACCACCGCAAACAATTACCTCGCTTAGTCGGAATCTATTGGCCAAAGACAATTACAAATACCGATCTCTATGGAAAAAACAGGGTCCAACGCCTGAGTACAATAATAAAAGAACAGCGATGGAGGCTATTTGGTTAGATTTTACGTCGAGAAGACAAAATCCAAGCCCAAACTGCATTGACAGAATATTTTCTTCATGGCAACAAATATGTAGGGAGACCACAAACATCAATAGTAACTACTCTGAACCAGGATCTCTCTACATATCGAAAATTTCTGGTTTCAGATGAAGCCGAATTAATCCCTGAAGAACGAAAAAAAAACTGAAGTGCCCTCGGTACTAAAGTCACAACAAGATCTTGACAGCCTCAAAACTCTGGCCCAGGACCCTGACCAATGGAAACAATTAACAACATAGACCGGGAGAGAGCAGCTATACTCATCGACCATGACTGAATCACACAATTCTCAGCAAGCGTCATTCAGACTGCGAAGCTTACTACTACTACTACTAGTACTACTACTACTACTACTACTACTACTACTACTACTACTACTACTACTACTACTACTACTACCACTACTACTACTACTACTACTACTACAACTACTACTACTACTACTACTACTACTACTACTACTACTACTACTACTACTACTATTACTACCACTACTACTACTACTACTACTGCTGTTGCTGCTGCTGCTACTACTACTACTACTACTACTACCACTACTACTACTACTACTACTACTACTACTACTACTACTACTACTACTACTACTACTTGAAAAAGGCCAAAGGCCGAAATGTCGTTTGTTTTCTCTTGTTCCCTTATATATGAGTCGAATTTAATCAGATTGTCTTTCTCTCTATTTTCGCTCTAGGCTTCTCAGCTTGGTCAATTTATAAACATGTATCAACTGGTTTGCTTTCTTATTTGTGTGCTGTTGGAAATTATAATTCTGTTCGTCTATCCGCACTGGTTGAGCACTAGATGTGTAACATGTTTTTGTGATGCTTATTTAAGGACAGTTGTCCTTTGCGATGTGTAACCCCGTTCTTCCTTGGACCGTTGTCTCTTTTTAGTGAAGGTATCCCAAACTGTACTAGCATATTCCAGTATTTGTCCGATAGTTAAATGAAGGGCTTTTATCTGAGTCCAGACTGGGCAGCATTTAAACTAAAGATGAAGCCTATTGTTTTGTTAGCCTTAGATGAAATGTCTGCGAGATATGACGATCCTATTTCAGATGATGTTTGCTGAATGCGTCGAAAACTTAGCAGACAGACATAAAATGCAATGGGATTATTGTCTTGTTTGTTATTTAAAAAAAAAATCAAAAATCATACTGAATTTCATCAGCCACTAAATACCCCATGCCTTCAGATGGGCAAGTTCTTTGTAGTGTTCAACGTTAACTACTACAGTACTACTGTGTCTGTTTATTGTGATGGCATCGACAAAGAGGCACACATCATGTTTTGCGTTGCTTTGGGGGGGGGGTGTTCGTAAATGATATCTGTGAGAAGGAAAGGTTGAAGACACTAACCGTTGGGCACACAAAATGGTGTCCGCTTGTTTGGTCCTACCAAATTAAAAAGAGCTTTGATCATCTATAATAGTAAAGGACCCTTTATTCCTATAGTGTGTAGTTTGTATAAAATGTACTAATGGGCAAATGATTTCGATGTCATTTGGAAGAGTAAATTTATCTGTCAGCTTACAGTTTGCTATGAGCAGCATACAATCCTGCGAGAGAGGGAAAGAGGACCAGTGGGAGGAGAAAAGATAAAGCAGGTGACATAGGCCCAATCAGAGGCAGTACGATGGGAGACCGATGTTAGATTCACCTGCAGCAACTTCAAAAAGATCTGCCGCTCCCAAACTGGCCTGTTGAGACACTACACGCGCTGTCATTTTTAATCACAGCATGAATGAACCAGGAGCAAAGGCCCCATTGCAATCCGAGTTAGATGGACACCAAGCAAGCAAAGATGTATCTTCTGACAAAATGCCTATTGAAAACATTGGCTTGATACCTGCTATTTGTGTATTCGTTGTATTGTGGTATTTGAGGCGCAATGCCTATTTTCCAATTTCATTTAATTGTCTTAGGTTGTTATTTGATTTTTCTTCTATAAGCTCACTGACTTAAACCATACAGACTTTGGGAAAATCATTTCTTCCTTTGAAGTCTTGTATGTGTCCAGTATACCGATGTGCTTGCCATTCTAGCGTTGACCATGCCCGTTGTTTCGTTTAATTGTTTGCTTTTGAACAATCGTAGATGCGCATTTTCATCCATGTGCGATGGAAATACTTTGGGGGGGGGGATTTTGATTTAAGGTGTTTATAGAACTCTGCAGGACGTTTGTCGTTACCTCTGGGCCCATTCCTTTTTACTCAGTCACTCAATCATTCCCATAACGATCATCCGGGAAATATTTGGGATGCAGACTTGACAATTCTACACCACTCTTTCCAGTCGTAGGTCTTTCTCCGAAGCTCGCCCAGTCCCGTTCATTCCTTTTTGTTTTCCTGCCACATTTTCTTTTGTTTTCCACTGATCCTATGTCCTTCGACTGATCCTTACATGATAGTCTTGCATAAACTGTCTTGACTATTTATTTCAGCGTAACCATGGACGTTTTTTTTTTTCTATTTATTATTGACAGCAGTAGTTCCTGTTTTCCAGCAATATCCTCCCCGTCCTGCCTAATGCCTTTGTTTGTCCTGTGTTTGGTGTATCGGAAACGGAAGAGTTTTCGGTAGCTCTTATCTCCAAAAGCAGTGACGCAGGGTTCTGTTTCTGCGCTTAACGTCCACGCCTCACATTCATCGTCATTGACTTTTATGTTGGCAGTTATGTTGCTTCTGCTGTTGATTATTATTTGTGATTTTTCAGTTATAATGTCCTTGCCATATTATGTTGCTGTTGTATTTAATTTGTCAGATAACACTTGTAGTTCTTGATCGCTTGCCGGCCATCGGGTTTATGTCGTTAGGGAAGCTCAAATTAGAAAGGGGTTTCTCGCCTATAGAAATGATTGGTTGGTGGTCTTGAGGAGTTTCCTCAATAATTCTTTCAAGATATATGTTGAAAAGGGTGGGGGGAGAGTATGCAACCTGTCTTACACGAACAGATGTTTTAAAGAACTGTCCTATCTGATTGCAATACAGAGAGCTGGTTGCGTGCTGGTAAAGAGCTTTTATAGTTGGCTTTAAGTTCATCTTCAACGTTGTAGCCTTGAAGCACAGACCATAATCCGGCATGCCATACTCTATCAAACGCCTTTTTGAAGCAACAAAACTATGAAAGAGATCGTTTTGTTGTTGAAGGTATTTTCTGATGATATTTGATGAATTGCTGAAACTGCTGAATTGTACTTCTCTTTGGTCTAACCCCAGCTTGTTCCTCTGTCAGTTTTTCTCCTACTTTAGTTTTTAGTCTGTTTTTTTGGATCATCCGAAACATTCCGTTGTTTGATCGAATGGATGATGAGACTTATTGGTGTGTAGTTTTTTTTTTTTCCAATTCTGAATGCCACCTTTTTGGGGGCAGTGATATTATTAGAGATTGTCTCCTTTTTTTCCGGCCTGGAATTTTCTTCAAGTGTCTTTTGGGATAACGTTGTTAGTGCAGATTTTGTTGCATTGCCTCCATATTTGATCCGTTCTGCAGGTTTATTTTTTGATGCCGGGAGATTTATTGCAGCTCAGATTTTTTTATTGTTTTATCAACTTCAGCTGCCATTACTGAAGATGTCATTTTATCATCCTTGCCTCCGCTATCACTTGTGCGGCAATGTGGTCTAGTGGGTATGACACTCGCTTTTGGATCGGAAGGTCCTGGTTTCGAGCCTCGCGCTCGGCGCGTAGTTGAGTCCTTGGAAAAGGCTCTTGATTTAACATTATCCCACCGTACTCAGGTGTAAAATGAGTACCTGGCCGTAAACATCGTTGTCTTTGTCCGAAACACTGTAATATCGCCTAACAGGCGTCCTGTCCCGTCCTACGTGTTAAATGTTGCTGTATACTAGGGACCCCTTGAAAAACGCTTTGAGCACATTTAGTGGATATTGCGCTATATAAAGCTCATTTTTTTAGATTTTATTATTTGTCAATTTTGAGTTGTTAGTATTGAGCTTTACGTTGTAAGGCTACTGCATTCAACATCCCGCCCATCTTTCAGTTTGTCTTCTTCATGCTTTAAGATAGATTCTATTTTCGTCTTCAATGCCATTACTTTTTTATTGCTGTGTTTTTTTAACATCTTAAGTGTTTAATACCTATAAGCTACTTCCGTTCTTAAAAAAGGAATACAGTATCTGATATTTGGTAAAAATTGCATGTATTGCGTGTTGAAAGCATCGACAGCATAGCCAGTAAAGACAATGTGGACTTGTGGTATGACACTCGCTTTTGAATCGGAAGGTCCTGGGTTCGAGCCTCGCTCAGCGCATTGTTGAGTCCTTCGTAATGGCTCTTTACTCACATTATCTCATCGTACTCAGGTGAAAAATGAGTACCTGGCAGTTGACATCGTTGTCCCTGTTACAAAAAAAAATGTAATATCGCCTAACAGGTGTCGCGTTTCGATCTACATGTTACGTATTGCTGTAGGTCAGGGACCCCTTGTAAAGCGCTTTGAACATGTTTAGTTGAAAACAGTAAGGGCTGCCTGAAGCCGGTGATCGTAAAATACTAACGAAAGAGTGAAAATGGAAAGGCTTCGTATGGGAACAAAACAGACAATGGACGTTTCGGGTACAAACCCTTCGTCAGCACAACAATACACAAATAAACGTGGAAAACAAATAAAATATAATGAAAAATAACTTGTATCGTCTGTACTCAATGGTGGTTGCAGTATGAATGAAATGTTAGCGTGGCGTGGGTAGAGGATAGGGTGCCCCAGGGGGGTGATCTAATTGATAAGCAAAGGTCAGCGTCAGGGAACAGAACTTTCCAGACTATAATGGAAGATAAAAGACATATTGGTAGTAGTAGTAGTAGTAGTAGTAGTAGTAGTAGTAGTAGTAGTAGTAGTAGTAGTAGTAGTAGTAGTAGTAGTAGTAGTAGTAGTAGTAGTAGTAGTAGTTGTAGTAGTAGTAGTTGTAGTAGTAGTAGTAGTAGTAGTAGTAGTAGTAGTAGTAGTAGTAGTAGTAGTAGTAGTAGTAGTAGTAGTAGTAGTAGAACGCTGTAGTGGAACAGTAGGGGGGGTGGGGGGGTTGGAGGGGGCGAGGTGAAAGGGTCACGGCGGAGGTGGGGGGGGGGGGGGGTTGTTGGATGAGCGAAGGTCGAATCTTCGCGAAGGAACGATGCGATAGTAAAGTGGAATACACCAATAAATAGATAGATGGATAGGCAGATAGATAGGTAGATGGTCACAAAAAAGGGGAGAGAAGGGAGAGAGAGAGAGAGAGAGAGAGAGAGAGAGAGAGAGAGAGAGAGAGAGAGAGAGAGACAGAGAGAAATTAATAAAAGAAAAAAAAAATTAAAAATAAAAAATAAAAAAAAAAAAAAAAAAAAAAAAAAGGGGCGGGGGGGGGGGGGGGTTGGTTTGAGGCGGACCGGTAGAGAGGGGGAATCAGAGAGAGAGAGAGAGGGGGGGAGGAGAGAAAGAGGGAGGGGGGGGGACAAAGAAAGAAAGAAAGAAAGAAAGAAAGAGAGAGAGAGAGAGAGAGAGAGAGAGAGAGAGAGAGAGAGAGAGAGAGAAAGGGTGGAGGGGAGGTGAGAGAGGGCGAGTAAACAGCCGAGTGATAGCGGGGTCTATATGTATATAAATGGATGAAAAAGTGGATGATTGGACACAATGAGAGAGAGCTAGGAAGGTAGATGACTATGAATCGGTGGATAATCAGTAGATAGATAGCTAGCTAGCTAGCTAGCTAGATACATAGATAGATAGATAGATAGATAGATAGATAGATAGATAGATAGATAGATAGATAGGTAGGTAGGTAGAGTTGTACTTTTAGTAGTATGAACAGTAGTAGTAGTAGTCGTAGTAGTAGTAGTGGTAGTAGTAGTAGTAGTAGTAGTAGTAGTAGTAGTAGTAGTAGTAGTAGTAGTAGTAGCAGTAGTAGTAGTAGTAGTAGTAGTAGTAGTAGTAGTAGTAGCAGTAGTAGTAATAGTAGTAGTAGTAGTAGTAGTAGTAGTAGTAGTAGTAGTAGTAGTAGTAGAGAGTAGTAGTAGTAGTAGTAGTAGTAGTAGTAGTAGTAGTAGTAGTAGTAGTAGTAGAAGTAGTAGAAGTAGTAGTAGTAGCAGCAGCAGTAGCTGTAGTGGCAGAAGTGAGAGCAGCAGTGGTGATGAATATGGGTGACGTTGACATCTAGTGGTGGTCAATCCTGGTGTTGAGTCCGCGTGGAGTCAGCGTTCCCAACAACTTGATCAGGTGAGTTTCCCTACGTCGACGGGCGGAAGTGTCCGAATGGCAAAAACTGAGCACACACACACGCACACACTGTACATCGCAGTGGTCTTGCAGATTGAAGTGTCTGGCCACTTCTGTGTCTGCACAGTTCGATATGTCACGCAAGTGCTGCACGAATCTGTCACCCAGCCTCTTTCCGGTCTCACCAACGTAAGCAATCCCACACAGGGAGCACGTAATCGCATAGACTAGATTACGGTCAGTGCAAGTAAACGGCCGCCTGATGTCCCAAATTCTGTCTGGAAAGCTGACTCTGTCATACTTCCACAGGTGCCCACAAGTCTTGCATCGGGGTCGCATACACGATCTGGCTTTAGGTCCATCCCTAGGTATGGGTTCCCGGCGGCTTCTGACAAGGAGATCCCTCAGGTTACGATCCCGTCGATATGCTACCAACGGGGGTTCTGAGAAAACTCTGTGGGTGTCTTCGCCCGCCTGGAGGATCCCATAGTTCTGCAATAGGATGTTCCTCACTTGATCGGCATGGGGGTGATGCGTGAGGACTAAAATGGGACGCTGTGTCTCCTGCTTCCTGGCATTGCGAGGCCTCATTGCTGCTTCTCTCGACACGAGGCTGGCTTTCCGGACAGCCTTAAGCAAAACCCTTTCGGGATATTCCCGTGCCCTAAAAAAATCGAGCATGCGATCACGTTGAAGCGCAAATTCATCATCTTCCAGACAGAGTCTCCGCAAGCGGAGTATCTGACTGAATGGGATGGAGTCTTTGCACTTCACCGGATGGGATGACCGATAGAGCAGGTAGCTGTGACTGTCCGTTTCCTTGTAGTGTACAGTGGTCCGTACTCCCGTGCTGGTCAATACAGCCTTGATGTCCAAAAAAGTTCACCTCAGAGGTTGAAATCTCATAAGTGTACTCTATGGACGGGTGGAAGGAGTCCATCGCTAGGATGAACCCCTTCAACTGGCTGTGGGTCAATGACGTAATGCCGAAACAGTCGTCAATGTACCTTTTGAACAGCTCGGGGGCAGGTCCACTGTACTGATGGGAGAAGGTTTCCTCAAGGTAGCCCATGAAGAGGTTAGCATATGAGGGACCCATCTTGGTGCCCATCGCAACACCTGAGATCTGATGGAAAAATACATCATTGAACTCAAAAGTGTTGAGTGTGAGCACAAGTTCGGTGAGCCTCACAATGCTGTTGCTGGAAATCCCTGGTAATGGATGGCGGTCGACGAAATGCCTGATGGCACGCAGTCCGTCAGGATGCGGTATGGATGTGTACAGTGCCTTCACATCCATGGTGAAAATTAGCCGTGGACGTTCATCCTGGAATCGAATTTCGTCAATGACACCAAGAGCATGGTTAGTGTCCTTGATATACGATGGCAGGGTGGGAACTATATCTGCCAGACCACTGCGATGTACAGTGTGTGCGTGTGTGTGTGCTCAGTTTTTTGCCATTCGGACACTTCCGCCCGTCGACGTAGGGAAACTCACCTGATCAAGTTGTTGGGAACGCTGACTCCACGCGGACTCAACACCAGGATTGACCACCACTAGATGTCAACGTCACCCATATTCATCACCACTGCTGCTCTCACTTCTGCCACTACAGCTACTGCTGCTGCTACTACTACTACTTCTACTACTTCTACTACTACTACTACTACTACTACTACTACTACTACTACTACTTCTACTACTACTACTACTACTACTACTACTACTACTACTACTACTACTATTACTACTACTGCTACTACTACTACTACTACTACTACTACTACTACTACTACTACTGCTACTCTACTACTACTACTACTACTACTACTACTACTACTACTACTACTACTACTACTACTACTACTACCACTACTACTACTACGACTACTACTACTACTGTTCATACTACTAAAAGTACAACTCTACCTACCTACCTATCTATCTATCTATCTATCTATCTATCTATCTATCTATCTATCTATCTATCTATGTATCTAGCTAGCTAGCTAGCTAGCTATCTATCTACTGATTATCCACCGATTCATAGTCATCTACCTTCCTAGCTCTCTCTCATTGTGTCCAATCATCCACTTTTTCATCCATTAATATACATATAGACCCAGCTATCACTCGGCTGTTTTACTCGCCCTCTCTCACCTCCCCTCCACCCTTTCTCTCTCTCTCTCTCTCTCTCTCTCTCTCTCTCTCTCTCTCTCCTCTCTCTCTCTCTCTTTCTTTCTTTCTTTCTTTCTTTCTTTCTTTGTCCCCCCCCTCCCTCTTCTTCTCCCCTCCCCCCCTCTCTCTCTCTCTCTGATTCCCCCTCTCTACCGGTCCGCCTCAAACCAACCCCCCCCCCCCGCCCCTTTTTTTTTTTTTTTTTTTTTTTTTTTTATTTTTTTTTTTTAATTTTTTTTTTCTTTTATTAATTTCTCTCTCTCTCTCTCTCTCTCTCTCTCTCTCTCTCTCTCTCTCTCTCTCTCTCTCTCTCTCTCTCCCTTCTCTCCCCTTTTTTGTGACCATCTACCTATCTATCTGCCTATCCATCTATCTATTTATTGGTGTATTCCACTTTACTATCGCATCGTTCCTTCGCGAAGATTCGACCTTCGCTCATCCAACAACCCCCCCCCCCCCCACCTCCGCCGTGACCCTTTCACCTCGCCCCCTCCAACCCCCCCACCCCCCCTACTGTTCCACTACAGCGTTCTACTACTACTACTACTACTACTACTACTACTACTACTACTACTACTACTACAACTACTACTACTACAACTACTACTACTACTACTACTACTACTACTACTACTACTACTACTACTACTACTACTACTACTACTACCAATATGTCTTTTATCTTCCATTATAGTCTGGAAAGTTCTGTTCCCTGACGCTGACCTTTGCTTATCAATTAGATCACCCCCTGGGGCACCCTATCCTCTACCCACGCCACGCTAACATTTCATTCATACTGCAACCACCATTGAGTACAGACGATACAAGTTATTTTTCATTATATTTTATTTGTTTTCCACGTTTATTTGTGTATTGTTGTGCTGACGAAGGGTTTGTACCCGAAACGTCCATTGTCTGTTTTGTTCCCATACGAAGCCTTTCCATTTTCACTCTTTCGTTTGAACATGTTTAGTTGATATTGCGCTATATAAAGTCTGGAGTCTTAAAGCGAAATGATCCGCTATACTGATAACTATTAGTGGGAAAATAAATAATCAACTAAAATATGGATCCATTACCCGTAATCTCACATGCTGCCCTCAGTGGTTTCTCGCAACTTGTCAAATCCCACCAGTTGTCTGCGGTAACCATCAGACACCTGTGGTCTTTTGTGAGCATATAAAATCGTATCCTTAGGTGATTCAAAAGTTTTGCCTGAAATGAAAATGACTAGTTAAAAGTTGCAATTTTTTTCAACAAAAAATGATTCACTGAATGCAATTTCTGCTTTCAATGCATGTTGTTATTTCCTTCTCATTAAAGTTTTCCTGTGTAAAGACAAAATACTGTGTAACTAGATCAACATTTACATAGAAAATCTTCAAAGATATCAATCATCACCAAGTGTAAATACTGTTTAAATGGTTTTAAATTTCTAAATTAAAAAATATTATCAGCGACGGGTTTAAAGAGCTCGTCTGGCTATGTGGCCTAGTGGTATGACACTCGCCTTGGCATCAGAAGTGAAGATTGTCAGTTCGAGTTCAACTCTGAGAGGCGCATAGTTGAGGCCTTGGAAAAGGCGATTTACTCATACCCTCTCAACGTGCACGGTGTAAAATGATTACTTGGCCATAAACAACGTTGTCGGAAAAACATTGTAAAGTCGCTTAACAGACGTCATGTCATGTCTCATTCTTTATGTTTAGTGTTGTTGTTGGCTAGGGACGACCAAGAGAAGAAATGTAGTACTGCCTAAGAGCCAAGGGGGTAACAGAGAAATATATCAAAGCTATCCAAGATATGTACAAAGGAAACAAAACAGTGGTAAGGACAGCTGTCGGCTTAACTGAACCATTTAATTTAAGAGTTGGATTACAACAAGGATCTGCTCTCAGCCCATTTCTTTTTGCAATAGTAATGGCTGTTCTCACAGAACACATTCGGCATAAGGCACCATGGAATATGATGTATGCGGATGACGTAGTACTGAGGTGGAAAACGAGCTGGAGGGTTGGAAAGGAGGGGATTAAAGGTAAGCAAATCCAAGACAGATTTGTGCATCGGACAACAGAGAGCAGGACTACCAATAAAGAAAGGAGGAGAGGATGTGGCAGAGACAAACCAATTCAAATACCTAGGAAAAACTGTACAAGGAGATGGAGTTAATGAGATGAAAGTTAAGAAGAGGATCTAAGCAGGATGGACAAAATGGAAGAGGGTAACTGGAGTTATGTGTGACAAACGAATTTCCGCAATGCTGAAGGGAAAACATGTACATCTGTTGTAAACTCAGCAATGTTATATGGACTAGAGACAGAAACTACAAGAAAGACACAAGATAAAGAAGTTGAGGTGGCAGAAATGGGGATGTTGAGATAGTCACTTGGCTGTACAAGAAAAGTTAGAGTGAGAAATGAACAAATTCGAAATTTGACTGAAGCGAAGAATGTATCAATAAAGATGAGAGAAGGTCGAATGAAATGGTTTGATCATGTTAAGAGACGGGAGAGGGAGTACGTGGGAAAGAAAGTATTGGACTTATAAATAGCGGAAAGAGAAAATATGGGCGCCCAAAGACTAGATGGTTGGATAGGGTAAATGACGAAATGAAAGAACTGGGCCTGGAGGAAGATAATACTATGAACCGAGATACATGGAGATGTGGCATTCATTACGGCAGACCTGCATACTAACTTGAATGTGCGGCTTTGTGGGCTAGTGGTATGACACTCGCTTTCGCATCGGAAGGTACTGGATTCGAGACTCGCTCGGCGCAAAGCTGAGTCCTTGGAAAAGGTTCTTTACTCACAGT
>NC_088373.1:31210058-31232558 GCF_034508935.2 Berghia stephanieae | reverse complement strand
GATCACTGTTCACAAGACATATGAAAAGTTCTAGCCAGCTTGAAGAATAAAAAGTAATGATTTTCTTTGTTTAGAACAAAGATGGCCGCCGTTTCCGGGTGGCGTGACATCAGACTACTGAATCCAATTCCAATTGGATAAAAGGCATCATGGAAAATTATTTTTACTATTATGTTCTCAGTACACTGTCTCATGCGGCTATGTGCATGGTCTAGTGGGATGACACTCGCTTTCGGATCGGAAGGTCCTGGTTTCGAGCCTCGCGTGCGGCATATAGTTGAGTCCTTGGAGAAGGCTCTTTAATTACATTCTCTCACCGTACTCAGGTGTAAAATGAGTACATGGCCGTTAACAGCGGTGTCTGTGTCCGAAAAATTGTAATATCGCATAACAGGCGTCATGTACCGTCCTACATGTTCAATGTTTTTTGTTTTGTTTTTTTGTTTGTTTTGTTGTTTTTTTTCCTTTTTTTTTTTTTTTTGGCCAAGATGCACTTTTTAAAAAATGATTAAAGTAGTCACTGCAAGTGTTAATATAGAGTTAACGTCTATGTTCCCTTAACGTAAACGATCGACCAAAGACTATAGGGAAGAAAACCAGACGTAGCTAGGCGATTGTTTTTACGTTTTGGGTAGATCGTAATCGTTTACCGGTAGTCGTAATCGTTTACCGGTAGTCGTAATCGTTTACCAGCAATCGTAATCGTTTACCAGCAGTCGTAATCGTTTACCAGCAGTCGTAATCGTTTACCAGCAGTCGTAATCGTTTACCAGAAGTCGTAATCGTTTACCGGTAGTCGTAATCGTTTACCAGCAATCGTAATCGTTTACCAGCAGTCGTAATCGTTTACCTGCAGTCGTAATCGTTTACCAGCAGTCGTAATCGTTTACCGGTAGTCGTAATCGTAATCGTTTACCAGAAGTCGCAATCGTAATCGTTTTTCAGCAGTCGTAATCGTAATCGTTTTGCAGCAGTCGTAATTGTAATCGTTTACCAGAAGTCGTAATCGTTTACCTGCAGTCGTAATCGTTTACCAGAAGTCGTAATCGTAATCGTTTTTCAGCAGTCGTAATCGTAATCGTTTTGCAGCAGTCGTAATCGTAATCGTTTACCAGCAGTCGTAATCGTTTACCTGCAGTCGTAATCGTTTACCGGTAGTCGTAATCGTTTACCTGCAGTCGTAATCGTTTACCAGAAGTCGTAATCGTTTACCTGCAGTCGTAATCGTTTACCTGCAGTCGTAATCGTTTACCTGCAGTCGTAATCGTTTACCAGCAGTCGTAATCGTTTACCGGTAGTCGTAATCGTAATCGTTTACCAGAAGTCGCAATCGTAATCGTTTTTCAGCAGTCGTAATCGTAATCGTTTTGCAGCAGTCGTAATTGTAATCGTTTACCAGAAGTCGTAATCGTTTACCTGCAGTCGTAATCGTTTACCAGAAGTCGTAATCGTAATCGTTTTTCAGCAGTCGTAATCGTAATCGTTTTGCAGCAGTCGTAATCGTAATCGTTTACCAGCAGTCGTAATCGTTTACCTGCAGTCGTAATCGTTTACCGGTAGTCGTAATCGTTTACCTGCAGTCGTAATCGTTTACCAGAAGTCGTAATCGTTTACCTGCAGTCGTAATCGTTTACCAGCAGTCGTAATCGTTTACCAGAAGTCGTAATCGTAATCGTTTTTCAGCAGTCGTAATCGTAATCGTTTTGCAGCAGTCGTAATCGTAATCGTTTACCAGCAGTCGTAATCGTTTACCTGCAGCTACTGTCAAATGAAAGACTCACTTGTAAAAAATGCAATCAATTTTTCCGAGTTGATGACGGCCATTCTCCCACCAATCGCTTCGCATATCTCCTCCTGCCTGGCGTATGTCTCTGTATCAAATATCAATTTATAACACGAATTCGTGTCTGGGTAATATTTCCACTCTCCGAGGCAACGGGAATAATTTGCTAAACGGTAGGGGGAAAAATACATAAAAATATATAAATATAAACAACCAACAGTCTATTATTAGGGGGAAATGTTATGTCAGAAATTGCCTCCCCTGGTTGTGTACATTTCAGTTATCTCTATTTATTATTATTATTATCATTATTATTATTATTATTATTATTATTATTATTATTATTATTATTATTATTATTATTATTATTATTATTATTATTATATTATTATTATTATTATTATATATATTATTATTATATCATCATTATTATTATTATTATTATTATTATTATTATTATTATTATTATTATTATTTATTATTATTATTATTATTATTATTATTATTATTATATTATTATTATTATTATTATTATTATTATTATTATTATTATTATTATTATTATTATTATTATTATTATTATTATTATTATTATTATTATTATTATTATTATTATTATTATTATTATTATTATTATTATTATTATTATTATATTATTATTATTTATTATTATTATTATTATTTTATTATTATTATTTATTATTATTATTATTATTATTATTATTATTATTATTATTATTATTATTATTATTATTATTATTATTATTATTATTATTATTATTATATATTATTGTTGTTGTTGTTGTTGTTGTTGTTGTTGTTGTTGTTATTATTATTTATTATTTATTATATTATTATTATTATATTATTATTATTATTGTTGTTGTTGTTGTTGTTGTTGTTGTTGTTGTTGTTGTTGTTGTTGTTATTATTATTATTATTGTTATTATTATCATTATTAGGAGAACACAAGTAAACATTTGAACAATACAAGGGAAAAACCACAGACGTCCATTTTTGAATTTTTTGTGATATCCCTCGTTGAGTGATATCAGGGCATTAACTATAACTATAAACTTTCCCTTTATAAATAGAAACTACAACCATAGCTCTTTAATGGTTGTGTTTGTTTGTTTTTTGTTCAATGTTATTGCTGTAGAGGGGGAATTTATGACGCCTTACATCACTCAAGGGGGCAGTCACGAACATTTTAAAATCTGGACATATGTGGGTTTTGATCTTGGGGAAGGCCACGAGGAACGTGGAGAAGAATTTAAGAAGCTGATATACAGAGAAGTGGTAAGCCATGGAATGAAATTAAAAAGATAGCTCAGGATAGGGAAGGATGGAAACTGTTTGTCTGTGGTCTATACCCTGACCCAGGGTGAAAAAGGCAATGATGATGATGATGATGATGATGATGATGATGATGATGATGATGATGATGATGATGATGATGATGATGATGATGATGATGATGATGATATGTGGGTTTTCCCTTGTACTCTTCATTTGTTTTTGGGGTTGTTTTTTTTTGGACTCGATATGTTTGTAAAAAAGGAACGAAATGAACGTCACTCGGCTTTTTAAAATCATTTTCTTTTAGACTCCATTTTAGTGATAAAGTTCTAACTTCTATCAATTTGACTATAAACGTTGAATGTTACTCATAGTTCTATGTAATGATTATAATACCCTGTCACCGGCTAGCGGATGTTGTGAGTAATTTCCCTATACGTATAGCATCATTAGATCGCTCTCATTTACTTTGGAAACTTTCAATTAACTCGCTCCTTACCAGCCATTTTTTAGAATTTCCCCCGAAAATTCGCACCCATCCAACACAAAAATAGACTTTTATTTTCCTAATCAAACAAAAAGTAACAAGTGCATTCTATACAGAATGTTGTTCAGGAAAGTGATGTCTACAACACAGTGTTTAGTATTTATAGCTGTAATCAAAGCATTTCTTTACATGTTGTGATGTACAAGAGAAATCAGAATGAGAAAATTGTCGGTTGGATCGTAACGTATGTGACGAATTTCCCTATAGTTGGTAAGGAGAGGGTCGATTATGACTAATCTATTCCCTTTGAAAGATTGAAAAAAAACATAATGTTGGCAGCCACGCTTGCTTCACGCATCCAATGATAAAGTTTTTGCCAACTACAGACCTGCCAACTTGAAATGTTTAAAATCCGTAATTTTCAGAGGGAAGAAATAGAAGTTCCTATAATTAACTTTATAAATCAGTATTCTACCCTTATCAGTATTAAATATCCTTCAAAACCCTGAAAAAATGCCTTGTGACACCAACGTTTTATTTTTAACACATTGCATTGAATCAAAAATGTTTAATTATCTCTGCTGTTGAAGCCAAAAATTCGTATTTTTACTATTTTTACGTAGTAGTTGACAGGCCCACAACTAGCACAGACTGATGGAAAATCTAAACGTTATAAATTTTTTTTTCTTTTACAGATTGATACAAGAGTAACATGAAAACCTTTTCTTTACCAAAAAATAATCTCGCCTAACAGGCGGCATGTCCCGTACTTCATGTTAAATATCGATTTTGGCCAGGGACCCCTTGCAAAGCGCTTTGAGCACGTTTAGTGGATATTGCACTGTATAAAAAGCTCAATTATTATTATTATTATTACTATTATTATTATTATTATTATTATTATTATTATTATTATTATTATTATTATTATTATTATTATTATTATTATTATTATTATTATTATTATTATTATTATTAATCGATTATTAACTGCCGTTAGGCTATTTACAAATTTGGCCAGAAATCTGCTCCATCAAACATCAATCGATTTAAATGACCCTCTCCTTGGCAAATACTCTCAAACCCGGGATGTCAACGAAGACTTCGCGAAGTCCCAGGTTCGAGAGCTTGTACCAAGAAAAAGGTCATTTTAAGTGATAGATAATTTATAGGACGAGTTATTTTCTGGCCAAATATCTTGAAACTTTTTGGTTTTCCAGAGTAGGGGACTTAACTCTCTCCTTACCGATCATTTTGAGTATTTTCCCCAAATGGCAGCTTTACAAGCAGAAAAAAAATGTTTTTTTAAACTCAAACAATCTCTCTACAAAGCAACTTTATGTTCTTATTAATTAAACAAAGATCATTGTGATCTACAAAATAAATCTGAATAAGAAAAAATTTATATTTGGTCGTAACAAATGTGACGATTATGCTGTAGGTGGTAAGGAGAGGGTTAAGGGGAAGTAATGCAGTGATTTCTTTGGAAAATGTTTCTCAGTGATAGGTTCATTGTAAAGGGGAAAACTGTGTGCCGCCGTGTGGTATGGCACCCGCTTTCGGATCGGAGGGTATCCTGAGCGGGACTCGATCCCTGGACCTCCAGATCCAAAGGCGAGTGTCAGACCCTCCAGAACACGTAGGCATTTAGAAACAATGTGACCCCACGCCTCGAAGCGGTATTAAGTCTGTGAAAATGGTCAAAATAATTAAATTGTGTCAATGTTTGGTAATTAATTTCAGATCAGAAACTACAACCAATTCTCTACATTAAAAAAAAATCAACATGAATATTTGCGATAAGTTGTATAAATTTCAATTTAAAAAAAAATTCAACTATCAGTGACGCATTCAAAACGAGAGTTGACTTTCTCTCAGATAGCCTTGTACACCAGCTGGAGGAATATTTCTTTCTTTTTTTTTCTTTCTTTTTTTAAAAATAGAAACCCCGACCTTTTCACGTCGAAAAGACCAACCTTTTGGGGGAGTCGTTCCCAAGTCCCTCAGGCCAGTTAAGATCTCAGTCGGACCGTCTTCTTGGAGGAGGTCGTCGCCAAACTGATCTGTTTCCTGGAAGAGCTGGAGGAGGAAGAGGGCAGCCATTGGGAGTAATACCTGAGACCAGGACCTCATGCCATCTAATCAAAGACAGATCCTCAAAGATACCATGTGAGTTTGGCACGAGAGGCATCACATAATATCTCTTTTTTTGCAATGGCTTTGGAGTCTGTTGTTGGTCCTGTTGTTTTTTTTTTCTTCTGTTGATAGGTGTGAAGGTCTGGGGGTAGGGTAGGGATGTCTAATGTGTTGGGTTCGTTTCCTTGTCTTGTGAGTAGTTCTCTTGTATCTGTGAATAGTTGATAAGAATTATGAATTGGGAAAATGTAGTAGACAACCATCTTTTAAAGGTATCATTAATTAAATAAATAAAAAAAATAAATAAATAAATATATTAAAAAATAAATGAATAATGGAATAAAAACTTGAGATTTTATGTAGAGCAATTTCCACTAAACGTGCTCAAGGAATTTATAAGGGGTTCCAAGCTAACAGAAACACTTAACATGTAGAACGAGACGAGACGTCCGATATTACAACTTGTCATCCGACAGAGGCAACGCTGTTAACAGCCATGCACTCATTTAACACCTGAGCGCGGTGAGAGAATGAGAAGAAAGAGCCTTTTCCAAGGAAAGCAATGCGCCGCACAGAGCGGGTCTCGACCCCTGGACTTTTTTGATCTGAAGGCGAGTGCCATACCATGAGACCACACAGCCGCTGCTGCACCATGATAGTAAAGTAGGGAGAGATGAGTTGGTCTCTAGATGTTTACAATGGGGGCGAGCTTTATTACCTTTACAGAATGGTGTGGAAATGCCAGTATTTGCGACATTAAGAAAATTGATCGGATAATTGATAAAGCCAGGAGTTATACTCACCCAAATTCCAATGTGGAAGAACTGTTCAAGAGATTTTGTCTAAGTAAAATGGAGAAAGTTATGAAGGACGGCGATCAACCCCTTCACAAATATATTTTCGAGGTCATTGGTCACATTGGAATATATGCTTAGGAAATGACCCACAGAGTAAAAAGTGTCCACAGTTTGAGAAATATCCAACATCACAATTGGTCATTTTGTTCAGCGTGACTCATGGGTATGTTTACAATTTTCATAAACACACACAAAACGCGTGTTTACATTTATTGAGAAATGTCCAATCCTTGTACAGCAACAAATCATGTGATCGATGACTAGGTTGGACGAAAACATGGATATAGATCGCTCCCATTGAACTATCTTTAAGGTCAAAGGGGGACAGCGTGGCTCAGTGGTACGGTCTTTGCTTCGCACTCGAAAGGTACCGAGTTCGATCACCCACCGCGCTGTGTGGCCTTGAGCAAGTCGCCTCGCCCTCGCTCAATTTGCGGCACTGAATTCCGGCTGACGCCTGGGTTATTCCAGTTTTGCCTTGGAATAGACCCTAAAGACAAATTACGCCTTGGGGGATGAATAAATGGATTTTTTTTTAATGAGATAAGAGATAGAGTCCATCAGAGCCATGAGACTCAAGGAGCCGGAATTTGTCCCCGTTTTCTATAGCGTGAAAATGGACAATAGTAAATTCTTGCTTCTACCCTTTGGATAGGATGCCACTCTATCGCAAAGTACTTTCCGACAGCTCTGACAGTACCAGTTACCCAATCACTACTGGGTGGACAAGGAGGTAGGGGGGGGGGGGTTCAGAATAAGTCTCGACTGGACCCGAGATCGATCTTGGTATCTTTGCGTGTGAAGCGAATGCTCTACCAACAGAGTTATCGGGACCCCCCCCCCCCCCCGGTTCCTTTTTTTCACATCTTTATTTTATATTATTTGCGAAGCGTATAAAAAGCTGCTGTAAATGTTGCTGCTCGAAGCTCGAAAAAATAAATGATAACGTGAAGTTGAATGTAAGCTTCAATTTAATAACAAAAACAGATCAAATGAACGTTTAGGTTTCCCTTTTATCAACACAACAGGATGAATGAAACACCACAGATAAATGAGATGATGTGGTAGTGGCGTAGTTAAGATAAATCTGAGATGAATCTTAACTACGCCACTACCACATCATCTCATTTATCTGTAGTGTTTCATTCATCCTGTTTTGTCGACAAAGGGGAAACCCGAAACGTTAATTCGATCTGTTTTTGTTATTAAATTGAAGCTTACATTCAATTTCACAATATTATTCAAACTTGTTTACATCACGCTGGTACTAGAATGAGACCCAGCTACCCAGTCACTGTTTGGCGGACAGAAGGGTCGGAAGAAAGATTCGACGTTCCGTGGGATCGATCCCGGTCCCTTTGTGTGTGAAGTGAGTGCTCTATCAACTGAGCTATCGGGACATCAATTTTACAAGACTGTGAGGCTGGGGTTGAATTTCAGCACATTCTTAAGTTAAATGATAGGACAAAGAAGTCTTGACATTTAAAGTGTATTAGTCTGTGCTTGAGAACATGGTCCCCCCCCCCCCCCCGCGCCACATTTATCTAATTACGTTGTCAGACGAGGAATGAGCTCCTTCTACTTTTTCCGGTTCCAAACTCATTGGAAGTGTATATGCAACCAGTCCTTCGGAAGGCCAATAATGAATAGGTCACCAACATGACGTTCTCTCTCTTATAACTTTTCCGCCGGTGACCTCACAGACTATGGGTGACGTCCAATCAAGGGACGCTACTCTTCCGCTAATCTCATTCCCTATAGGCAGGTTCTAAGAATTATGAAACGTTAACTCACTCAACCCTAACACCGACTATATCCGTAGTTTACCCGGGGTTACTTTTACCCCATGCCTATTTATTACTTTTCTTTCTGAGACAAATTATAGGCGTACTATAAAAGCTAATGTTTTTATATTTTACATGTGAATGGTAGTTGAATAAAACTTTCTATGTACATGCTCATTTTAATACATTTTTTCCAATTGGATGCAGTAGTCTTATGTCACGCGGCCCGGCAAAGTCGGCCATCTTGGTTCTAAACAAAGAAAATCATTACTTTTTATTCCACATGCTGGCTAGAACATTTCATATGCCTTGTGATCAGATTGTGTAAAAGTCAAAACATGATCAAATTTATGTGTTTTTCCCCCCTCTGGATACGCTTTTATGCTCGCCGGAGAAATATTTCATACGGGCGTCCGCCATTGTTCCGTTAGTTTAGAGCCAGTGTTACTGAGTTACCATGCGTCATTAGAAAGGAAGTGACGTTGAAGAGTATTATGAAAAGTATTTGTTTGTTTGTTGCTTTAGGTCTCTTCCAACACAATTGAGGTTATATGAGAGACCGCTGAAACAAAAAAACAAGCAATCTAACAAAAATAGTACAAATGTCAATCAAAATCATAACCTAAAGATATCATAAGCTAAATTATAAATAACCAAGAACAAACAGAAGATTTACAGAGAAAAAAAATATCCCCTGTCAAAAATACAATCACAAACCAAAGAAGCAGGATAGGCTAGTAAAGAGAAGAAGAAACGACATCACTATCGGATCGTACACCCAAGCGAACATCATAGGTATGAAAAGTAGCAAAAAATCTCTAGTTGAGAGAGTTAAAAGAGCGATGTTGGATGATCTTTCATGACGACCAGCACAATTTAGTTAAACTGGATAATAAGAAATCATCACTCTGATGACACCAAGGAGATCAATAGGATTCAATAGTCTGATGTCACTTCCGCCCAGAAACCAGCAGCTTGGTTCTAAACATAGAAAAACCGTACTTTTTATTCTTCATGCTGGCTAGAACTTTTTTCATATGTCATTTTATCAGAATGTATAAAAGTCAAAAACATGATCAGATTTGTAATTTTTTTCTCCTCCGGATACACTTTTATGCTCGTCGGAGAAGTATATTTCATTAGGTCGTCCGCCATTGTTCCGATAGTTTAGAACCAGTTACTAAAAAAATGAGCTTTATATAGCGCAATATCCACTAAATGTGCTCAAAGCGCTTTACAAGGTGTCCTTGGTCAACAGGAACATTTAACATGTAGGACGATATTAAAACTTTTCGGACAAAGACAACGCTGTTAACGCCCAGGTACTCATTTTACTAAGTTACCATGCGTCTTTACGAGGGAAGTGACGTCACGACTGTTGAAGCCTATTACACCAGCCCTGTATCCAGCCCTCCGAAAAAGTGGTTCTACACTATCAGTGAAAACGGAACCAATGATTTGACATCACAGGTTTTTTCCATGTTTATCTAAACTTCGTTGTTTTGTTTTTTTTTTTTTTGTTTTTTTTTTGTTTTTTTTTTTGTTTTTTGTTTTTTTTTTTTTTTGTTTTTGTTGTCTTCTCTTAAATCCCCAGGTCTGACAATATAAAAACCTTTTAAAAAATAAAAATGAAAATAAAATTAAATTCCCTTTATTCATCCCCATGGGGAAATATATTTGTCTTTAGGGTATATTCTAAGCGAAGACTGGAATAACCCAGGCGTCAGCCGCAATGCACCGCCGCAAAGTAAGCTAGGGCGAGCTGGGCTTGCTCAAGGCCACATAACGAGGCGGGTAGTCGAACTCGGTACCTTTTGGGTAAGAAGCAAAGACCGTATCGCTGAGCTATGCTACCCCACATAGCCGCACAGTGTGATGGTGACGACGTGAAATAAAAGTAGGTCATCGTATAGATAGTATGCATTTGGCTAAGAAGTTCACAACATTGCCATCCGGAAGTAATACTGGTCAACACACAAAACGGTGTGTAACCTTGAAGGTTTATAGTCTGGTTAATACAGTTTAGTGAGAAGTACTCATAAACGCGGATGGCAAAAAAATAAATAAATAAAAACAATAACAAAGACATGAGTGACGTCATCTCGAACTGTCTATAGATAGAATGAAGTTGATGTCACTGGAGTATTTGTTATTGTTTTTTACCATCCATGTTTATGAGTAATTCTCACTTTACTGTATTATCCAGACTATAAGCGTTCATGGTTACACATAGTTTTGTGTATTGACCCGTTAAACTTCCGGATGGCAATGTTGTGAGCTTATTAGCGTTTTATAAAATGCATAACATATTGGAATAGGGTAAGTCATATGTCTTAGTAAAGGTGCAAGGGTGTTTGTTTTTCCTATTAGAGTTAGTTAAGGGTAATAGGATTTATTTTTTTATAGGGGAGTGGAGGGAATATTTGGGTTGTTTCCCGTAGCACGAGGAGCTTTTGGAAGGCCTCCCACAGTTTGTATTCAGTAATTCTGACCAACCAGGAGGTCTTCCGAATGCTCCTACATCCCCAGTATACTTGTTTCTTTATAATGTTTAAGTATGTTTGGGAGGTGGGAACTTTTTTTTTTTATAATGTTCTATAAGGGTGTTTGGAAGGGTGGGGGGAGACTTTTAAAAAAGTTTCTTCCCTCCCAAGGCCCCATACTAGACCATTATTTTTTTTTTAAAACAAGATTACTGGGGATGTAGGAGCTTTCGGAAGGCCTCTCGACCAACATGTCTAGACTAACAAAAGACAGAAGACAAGATCTAATCTATCAAATCTCCATATAGTTGTAAAAAAAAAAAAACCCAAATTAGTAGCAATCCTTTTTGTTTATAATTCAACCACCTAATACTTACAAAACTAACAAGAATTCATTGTTGTTTCGGGATTTTTGGAATTCAACGCGTTATGACATTTGATAAACAAATTATCCCCAGCCTTGCATTGAATATCTGAAATAATTTACACGATAGCGATCATATTTCATCAAAGTGAGACAGGAAACCATTACTTGTACAGGACAGTGCGCACCGTTTAACATTTACTAGGTCGAGATTGTCCATAGTTTAAAATATAGATTTGATTTTAGGATTGCATTCGTGTTCACACGAAATCTATTATTATTATTATTATTATTATTATTATTATTATTATTATTATTATTATTATTATTATTATTATTATTATTATTATTATTATTATTATTATTATTATTATTATTATTATTATCATTATTGTTATTATTATCATTATTATTATTGTTATTATTATCATTATTATTATCATTATTGTTATTATTATTATTATTATTATTATTATTATTATTATTATTATTATTATTATTATTATTATTATTATTATTATTATTATTGTTATTATTATTACTATTATTATTATTATTATTATTATTATTATTATTATTATTATTATTATTATTATCATTATTATTATCATCATCATCATCATTATTTATTATTATTATTATTATTATTATTATTTATTATTATTATTATTATTATTATTATTATTATTATTATTATCATCATTATTGTTATTATTATCATTATTATTATTGTTATTATTATTCATTATTATTATCATTATTGTTATTATTATTATTATTATTATTATTATTATTATTGTTATTATTATTATTATTATTATTATTATTATTATTATTATTATTATTATTATTATTATTATTATTATTATTATTTATTATTATTATTATATTATTATTATCATTCATCATCATCATTATTATTATTATTATTATTTTTATTATTATTATTATTATTATTATTATTATTATTATTATTATTATTATTATTATTATTATTATTATTATTATTATCATTATCATTATTATTATTATTCTTATTCGTCTTCTTCTTCTTCTTCTTCTTCTTCTTCTTATTATTATTATTATTATTATTATTATTATTATTAGTATTATCATTATTATTATTATTATTATTATTATTATTATTATTATTATCATCATCATCACCATCATCATCATCATCATCATCATTATTATTATTATTATTATTATTATTATTATTATTATTATTATTATTATTATTATTATTTGATATAGTGCCAGTATCCACAAAGGTGTTTTATAATAGTTTTTTTTGGTATCACACAAATTCATTCAGTCGACTACAAAATCACCACAGCACACACACACACACACACACACACACACACACATCTTGTTTGAATTTCACATAGAATCACGATAAGCAGAGTAAAAAACAAAGATTGTTTTTTTAAATGACGTTTGAAGACTGGTAGACTTTCACATTGTCGGGGTTTTTACGTTAAAGAATTCCATCAGATTGGAGTCGAAATTGCAAAACCTATGTTTGTATCTTGCCTGTGTATATCTGAAGAACTAAGAAATAGAGCAGTGCCATCCGTACTAAAGTCACAACAAGATCGGGTACGAAGGAAAGACCGTACCTCTGAGCCACTCTGCCCCGTATGATAACGGTGCTATGTAGGGATAATACTCTTCAACAGTCGTAACGTCATTTCCTTCCTAATGACGCATGGGAACTTAGTAACACTGGCTCTAAACTATCGGAACAATGGCGGACGCCGTATGAAATATTTCTCCGGCGAGCATAAAAGCGTATCCAGAGGGAAAAAAACCCCATAAATTTAATCATGTTTTGACTTTTACACATTCTGATCACAAGGCATATGAAAAGTTCTAGCCAGCATGAAGAATAAAAAGTAATGATTTTCTTTGTTTAGAACCAAGATGGCCGCCGTTGCCGTGCGGCGTGACATCAGACTACTGAATCCATGGAATTTGGGCTCAATATATGTCCACGTGTCTAACTTTGTAGGTCTGATAAGCGGGCGCAATAAAGGGCTTGATTTAGAGCTGGTGTAATGACAATAGACAATAAATTACGTTGGTTTGAGTGTATTTTCATAATTGCAATGAGCCCATAAAAATTTAGGTTATGAGACCTGCAAATAAGTAAACGTCTGACTATGTATTTTAATAGGAAAGGTAAAGGACGAAGAAACAACATTTTATATTTCTGATATATTTAACTCTCTCCTTACCAGATATTTTCAGAATTTGACCCGAAACTTCACACTTACCCAACACAAAAATATTTTTTCAAGCAGAATTGTAACGAGTATATTCTATATTTTGTTCAGAAGCATGAGCTCCGCAACACAGTGTCGAGTTTTTGTATTTTTTGCTATAACTAACAACAACAAAACGAAATCAGAACAAGAAAAGTGTTGGTTACATCGCAACGAATGTGACGATTTTCATTTACGTTATAAGGAGAGGGTTAAAACATCAATTTTAGTTCAATGGAACTGTTTCATTGCGTCTGGTGCCATGATGATACGAATGGTCTCATATCTATACGGAATGAGATTAGCGGAAGAGTAGCGTCCCTTGATTGGACGTCACCCATAGCCTGTGACGTCACCGGAGGAAAAGTTATTAGAGAGAGAACGTCATGCTGGTTGTGCGCATGCGTCTCTCGTCCTCGCTTCCGGTGAAAGCGGCTTGAGACACTTCAAAACCAAATTGACGGTCACTCTGTAAGGTGGCGTCCAATCAAGGGACGCTACTCTTCCGCTAATCTCATTCCCTATATATGAAGAGTGATTTTACAAAACCTCCTAACTCCGTTTTTCTCTTTTTTGAGATAATGAGAATTACTTCCTCTACAATTTACGATACAACCAACATTTTTCTTATTCAAATGTCTCTTGTACATCATTAAAAAATTTCAGAAAATGAACAGTTTGTTGTAGAGTTATGTTTTGCTAAAGAAATTTTTTATCGAAAGAACTTACTGCTATTGTGTTTGAGTGATAAAAAATATATTTTTGTGTTAGTTGTGTGTGAAGTTTTGGGGAAATCCTGAAAATGGCTGGTAAGGAGAAGGTTGTTAACAGACGGTTGTTGTAATCACGTCTTTCAATCTGTAGGGAATGAGATTAGCGAAAGAGTAGCGTCCCTTGATTGGACGTCACGGCGGAAAAGTTATTAGAGAGAGAACGTCATGCTGGTTGTGCGCATGCGTCTCTCGTCCTCGCTTCCGGTGAAAGCGGTTTGAGACATATGCGCAGAACCAAATTGACGTTCTCTCTGTAAGGTGACGTCCAATCAAGGGACGCTACTCTTCCGCTAATCTCATTCCCTATATATGACTCCGTTTTTCTCTATTTTGAGATAATGAGAATTATTTCCTCTACAATTTATGATACAACCAACATTTTTCATTTCAAATGTCTCTTGTACATCATACCAATTTCAGAAAATGAACCGTTTGTTGTATAGTATGTTTTGCTAAAGAATTTTTTTATCGCAAGTACTTACTGCTATTGTGTTTGAGTGATAGAAAATATATTTTTGTGTTAGTTGTGTGTGAAGTTTTGGGGAAATCCTGAAAATGGCTGGTAAGGAGAGGGTTGTTAACAGACGGTTGTTGTAACCACGTATTCCAATCTATAGGGAATGAGATTAGCGGAAGAGTAGCGTCCCTTGATTGGACGTCACGGCGGAAAAGTTATTAGAGAGAGAACGTCATGCTGGTTGTGCGCATGCGTCTCTCGTCCTCCCTTCCGGTGAAAGTGGCTTGAGACACATGCGCAAAACCAAATTAACGTTCTCTCTGTAAGGTGACGTCCAATCAAGGGACGCTACTCTTCCGCTAATCGCATTCCCTATAGGGAAAACAGAATATCTTTGAATCATGTGATTCCTGCTCTTGCCCTTTTCCTCACGTTGGACGGATTAAATCGCCACACACAGAAGTCCGATAAAGACAGACGTTTATTAAGAAACAACAATAATAATGAAATAATATAGCGCCTGTCACATAGACTGTGGATCTAGGCGTACAAGAGGTTTGATCAACGGGCCGTCGATATTTATATATATATATATATATATATATATATATATATATATATATATATATATATATATAAATTTATTTTCATATGCTCTAACCTAAATTAGCGAGCACTCTCGTACCTACAAGTACCCACCAATACTCATATATATATATATATATATATATATATATATATATATATATATATATATATATATATATATAATCACAAATAACACGACATCAAGTTCATATATAAATGTCCGAACAGTTTATAGAATTATCACAATTTGGAGAGAAAATATCGGAGCACACAACAACACGTCTTGCCTGTTAGTGTGTTACACAGAGGTGAGTGAGGACAGTTGTAAACATGAAGTTAAAAGCAGCGAAGATAATACCAAAAGTCGATTGACACAGCCGTGGCTGTGCCAAAGGCTATGTGTGTAGTTCCGGTTGTGCCAAAAGCTATAATGTGTGTAGTTCCGGTTGTGCCAAAAGCTATAATGTGTGTAGTTCCGGTTGTGCCAAAAGCTATACTGTGTGTAGTTCCGGTTGTGCCAAATGCTATAATGTGTGTAGTTCCGGTTGTGCCAAAAGCTATAATGTGTATAGTTCCGGCTGTGCTAAAAGTTATGTGTGTAGTTCCATGTTGGTGTTTAGGAAATATTTAGCCATGTCAGTGATTGAGAAACCAGGCATGCGCAGTCGATCTATAGAGTACGGTTCAAGCACTCTTCTTTTCACCGGTTGCCACGTATACTTGGAGCCAAGTAGATTGCAGTGGGATGAACAATTTGGACTAAACCACCAACCTATTCCATTTAAGGCCGCGCAGTTTTCCAGCTCGTTCTCATCGTGGTCCACATCAAACGTGGAGAATTTTGTGTTGTTCGAGAGTTTCAAACAGAAATGTTCAGAATGTGTTTGGAAATCCCCTTGAAGATTGTATCGGGAATACGTAAGCTTGTACCCGTCAGGTTTGTCTGTGAGTTTGACGTCGTAAAAGTAAGCAATTTTCACATAACGATTTTGTTTTGTGTTTACATTAATATAAATAATACTCGACTCAACAGTTGTAGCAATTATGCTGTGAAGCAATTTCAGTCCTATCCAATACGAATCGGCGGATTCAAACTCGGAACCATATTCTTCCCAGGTTTTGTTGAAAGCTCCTTCAGTCTTTGAGTTCACGGAAACGCGTACTCTAGTCTCTCCATTTCCATAAATGTTGCAATAAATCAATCGTTTTGATTGGTTGAAACCGGGCCAGGGTTTTAAATACACACTGCCTGCAAACGGTCGGATCCCAGTGTTTGATAAGTCTCGGCAATTGCGGGGAACAGCAGTGCACATTGGACCGATCATAACGTCAGGTTTTGCGTCTGCTCCAACACAGATACAGGTTTGATTTGCGTCACTCCAAACACCAGCGTTTGCGCATGTGCGGTATTTTCTGTAAAATGTATGCGTCCAATCTTCGACGTCACCGGAGCAATTTTCATTTGTCAAATACTCTTTATGAAGGTAGCACGCTGCTTTTCCGTGAGAATTTTCACTTGAGAAATTTGAAGCTTGATTATACGGGGCTTGATCTCGGTGAATAATTTCACTTGAGTTATTTGAATCTTGATCTTGGTGAGAATTTTCACTTGAGTAATAATAATATGACGATTGGTTTTGCCGGTATTCAACACTAAACCCAATGCAGTCTTCCTCATTTTGGCAAAGCCTGGCACAGGCCAATGAACTTACGTCATAGTCAACCACGATTCTGGAGTACCCGTGCATAAGTCTATGGGATAAGAAAAACAATCTCTCTCGCTTAAACTCATGAATGTCAGCACTGACGGTATAGGACGCGAACATTATCAGCAATGTGAGGTAGACAAAGCCATAAGCCATGTCTGGATCAATCGTTTGATTTTGTTTCCTTGTTATTTAATCACTAATTACTCATTCCATACTTCATTTTACATTACAAATAAATATCTTTTCGCTGGGACGTCGGGGCCAAATAAATTATCTCCATCTGTCTCAAATCTGAATAAAGATGAATGTTATAATAGAAAAAATATCCATGAATAGTGCTCTGTTTTAGACAGGGTGATTTTGTACAGAAAGGATCTGATTAAACGTGTTTAATGGAATGTTTTTGTGCTCTGCTCTCGTAACTTGACAGATATGACGTCATCTGGGTTTTTTTTTCTTTCAGCTTTGAATGGGAGTTATTGTAATAATAGAAATTCATCAGACTGTAGATAACAATACGACACTCCGGGTGTATCAACAACAATACAATACTATGAGTATATCACTAGCAATACAATACTATGGGTATATCAACAGCAATACAATACTATGGGTATATCAACAGCAATACAATACTACGGGTATATCAACAGCAATACAATACTACGGGTATATCAACAGCAATACAATACTACGGGTATATCAACAGCAATACAATACTACGGGTATATCAACAGCAATACAATACTACGGGTATATCAACAACAATACAAATCCCCGGGTATATCAACAGCAATAAAATACTATGGGTATATCAACAGCAATACCTACTCCGGGTGTATCAACAGCAATACAATACCACGGGTATATCAACAGCAATACAATATTATGGGTATATCAACCGCAAAACAATACTACGGGTATATCAACAACAATACAAATCCCCGGGTATATCAACAGCAATACAATACTATGGGTATATCAATAACAATACAAGACTACGGGTATATGAACAACAATACAAATCTCCGGGTATATCAAATCAAATTGCTTCTAATTGTTCTAGCACTTATTTGCTTATCAATTTTTTATAACAAATTAATTTTGAAAAAAAAACCCCAAGTCAAACTAAAAACTTTGTGACGACTTATTGAAAAACCAAACTTAGCACAGACGTCATGTGAGTCGATGGTGTCGGATGTCACACAACTGTTCTATTATCTCCCTTTCCAATGCCTTATATTCTGGTACACCGAATCGAAATTCTGTTTGAAGACTTCGTGGTTGTATAGTATTCATTGTTAATGAGTTCTACTACAAAAGACATAACATGTACAGAGAGGGATAGAGAGAGAGAGAGAGGGAGAGAGAGAGAGAGAGAGAGAGAGAGAGAGGGAGAGAGAGAGAGAGCGAGGGAGAGAGAGACACAGAGAGAGACAGAGAGAGAGAGATATTATTATAATATTTAGCACGATATTATAGTCAGTCTACATCGAGATAGATAAAGAGAGAGAGAGAGAGATAGATAGATAGAGAGATAGATAGATAGATAGATAGATAGATAGATAGATAGATAGATAGATAGATAGATAGATAGATAGATAGATAGATAGATAGATAGATAGATAGATAGATAGATAGATAGATAGTTAGAGACAGAGAGAAAGAAGGATAGAGAGAGAGAGAGAGCATGACACAAACAATCCTCTTGTCCATTGAAATTAATATTAATGTAAATGGTTTGAAATTATTTGTTTTGTATTTGTACCAATCAGGTAGTTAACCCCGATTTTATCCCAAACCAACAACCCGACAATATTCTATAGACCAGTTATCTCGACAGTTTTACTCTCCCCTTACCAGTCATTTTCAGGATTTTCCCCAAACCTTCACACCCAACTAACAAAATAAAAAAAAATTATCCCCCAAAAACAGGCAGTAAGTTCTTGCCATACAGATTTTTCTTTAGCAAGACTTGATCTACAACACACTGTGTTCTTTTTCTTTAAATTTTATGACGTACAAAAGAAATTTGAATAAGAAAAATGTTGGTTGTATCGAAACGAATGTGATGATTTTCCTATAGATAGAATGAAGTTGACGTCACTTGGGTCTTTGTTATTGTTTTTTTTTTTGCCATCCACTATTAGGAGTAATACTCACTAAAGTGTATTTTCCAGACTATAAAAGTTCAAGGTTACACAGAGTTTTGTGTTATAGGGAATGAGATTAGCGGAAGAGTAGCGTCCCTTGATTGGACGTCACCTATAGTCTGTGACGTCACCGGCGGAAAAGTTATTAGAGAGAGAACGTCATGTTGGTTGTGCGCATGCGTCTCTCGTCCTCGCTTCCGGTGAAAGCGGCTTGAGACACTTCAAAACCAAATTGACGTTCACTCTGTAACGTGACGTCCAATCAAGGGACGCTACTCTTCCGCTAATCTCATTCCCTATAGTTGGTAAGGGGAGAGTTAAAGGCAAAATATAGATATGACGTCAATGCCAGCCCATCACACCTGGTTGTGTCAATCGTCATCACAAGAAGATACAACTCTCCCATAGTGGGCAGGGAGGTACATGCTGTGTCTTCTATCCCCCCATACTCCTGACCTCTCATAGTGGGCAGGGAGGTACATGTTGTGTCTTCTATCCCCCCCCCATACTCCTGACCTCCCATAGTGGGCAGGGAGGTACATGCTGTGTCTTCTATCCCCCCATAGTCCTGACCTCCCATAGCGGGCAGGGAGGTACATGCTGTGTCTTCTATCCCCCCAACTCGTTTTCCAATTGTTTCCTGTCGTTGTCTTGGAATGAAATTACTCAGTTTTGTCCTGATACTTGCCGGAGTTTCTTGGCTGGGAGGGAAACAGTCGAATTAATAGTTCTAGTTTTGGGAGATGATATGTTTTTCCTTGTAAATCATCTCTCTGTTATGCATTGTATTATGTTTAGTTTACATATTATATGATTTGTAAACATTTGAGTGTATTCCTCTAAGTTGGACCTGTGCTTGTGTCTGGATGAGACTTTTAAGTGATCTCAAACTAAATACTTTGACGGTATGCTCTTGGAATCTGCATCTGTTCCCTGTTTGAACCAGTTCCTCTTTGTCTCACCTTTTCTTTTGTGCTTTAATTGTTATTCTAGAACTTTTTACTATCCAATTGTCTTCCTTTTTACTGACGCTGAAATGACCTTAATGTGTTGCAAGCGCCTTAAAACGCTTAAAACCAAAAACAAACAAACAGTGAATGAATGAATGAATGAATGAATGAATGAATGAATTTATATAGCGCCTAGATCCACAATGTGCTCAGAACAAGCTACATCTATTTTGGATTGGATTGTGTAATATATAAACATGTCAATAGGAAACAATAGTCTGATGTCACGTCCGCCCTGCAACCAGCAGCTTGGTTCTAAACAAAGGAAATCGGTACTTTTTATTCTTCATGCTCTCTAGCACTTTTTCACATGTCATGTGATCAAATTATATAAAAGTCAAAACATGATCAGATTTATAATGGGATTTTTTTTTCCTTTGGATATACTTTTATGCTCGTCGGAGAAGTATTTCATCAGGGCTGTGATAGAGATAATGGCATCTGCCAGAGTTTTGATAGTTTAGAACCAGTTGCTATGCACGAGGGAAGTAACGTCACGACTATTGAATCCTATTGCGCTTAAATTTATGTTGGTAACAACAAGATATGAAGTGAGTAGAAAAGTGCCAGAAGACAATAGAGAATAAAAAATTTTTTCGCGGCGGTGGTGGGGTTTGAACCTGCGACCTTATTGGTACGACAACTCCGCCTGGCAGGTGAGAGCGTGGCTCTACCGTGTGAGCTATCCACGAACACAAAAATATTCGTTTCAAACCCAAAGTCATTTCTAGATCCCTCTCTCACCCACTTCTTGAGATCGCCGATTCGTTCGCCACCATCGCGAAGTAATTTTGACCAGCAGTTAAGCTTAATAGCCAATATTCTCATCACAAACATATAACATAGAAACGATTGAGACATTGAGTATGCTCCGGTGTATGGGGTGAATTTTTAATTCAGAAAAGTGAGTGGAGCAGGCACTTATGTTGGTAACAACAAGATATGAAGTGAGTAGGCAAAAAAAAAAAAAATTTTACTCTCTATTGTCTTCTGGCACTTTTCTACTCACTTCATATCTTGTTGTTACCAACATAAGTGCCTGCTCCACTCACTTTTCTGAATTAAAAATTCACCCCATACACCGGAGCATACTCAATGTCTCAATCGTTTCTATGTTATATGTTTGTGATGAGAATATTGGCTATTAAGCTTAACTGCTGGTCAAAATTACTTCGCGATGGTGGCGAACGAATCGGCGATCTCAAGAAGTGGGTGAGAGAGGGATCTAGAAATGACTTTGGGTTTGAAACGAATATTTTTGTGTTCGTGGATAGCTCACACGGTAGAGCCACGCTCTCACCTGCCAGGCGGAGTTGTCGTACCAATAAGGTCGCAGGTTCAAACCCCACCACCGCCGCGAAAAAATTTTTTATTCTCTATTGTCTTCTGGCACTTTTCTACTCACTTCATATCTTGCGCTTAAATTTGCGCCTCTGTAAGAGGAGACATTGGGTGGCTGCGAATCGGCTTCGGTCGATGAGCTGCCTGACAGAAAGTGCGCTTCATCAGTCGGGACTTTCCACCTGTCCTACATGTACCCGATGTGGGCAAGAACCTGAAACGACAGAGCATCTAGTTGAAGGGTGTGTTGTGACGATGCTACCGGGAGGATTCGCGACGGTGCACGAATGCGGACCGGACTTTGCTGATTGGGTTGATCGTCATAACATAGTAGTGTGAGAACCATAGGAGGCTGCTGCCTCTGATTATCAAACTACTTAGGATTAATAATACAATTTTATTGCTCCATAATGTCTGGACATAAAAGTGTGTTTTGACAGGAAATTGTCAACAAATTAGTGACAACAACAAAACACAATAAATAGAACATTGACATCTGAAGCATCAAAGGAAATGGCCTGACTCGGACATCAAAGTGATCTGTCGGGAGAGAAGGATCGGTCAATGAGCTTTTATATAGCGCAACATTCACTAAACCTGCTCAAAGCGCTTTACAAGGTGTCCCTGACAAACAGACACACTTAACATGTAGTGCACGACATGGCGCCTGTTAAGCGCTACTATAATTATTTTTTTTTACGGACAGAACAACCCTGTTAACGGCCAAGTACTCATTTTACACCTGAGTACGGTGAGATAATGTGAGTAAAGAACTGTTTCCAAGGACTGAACTATGCGCCTAGCGAGGCTCGAACCCAAGACCTTCCGATACGAAAGCGAGTGTCATATCACAAAACCACATAGCCGAAATTATTGACGTTTATAAAATAAATAAAATTACCTTTATTCATCCTTTAGGGGAAATTTGTCTAAGGTTTATTATAAAAAAGGAAGACTGGAATAAGCCATGCGTCAGCCGCAGTGCAGCGCCGAAAATTGAGCACCA
>NC_088373.1:31197558-31205058 GCF_034508935.2 Berghia stephanieae | reverse complement strand
GATATTACAAATTTTTGGGACAGAGACAACGCTGTTAACGGCCAGGTACTCATTTTACACCTGATTACGGTGAGATAATGTGAGTAAAGAGCCTTCTTCAAGGACTCAACTATGCGCCGAGCGAGGCACGAACCCAGGACCTTCCGATCCGAAAGCGAGTGTCATACCACTAGACCACATAGCCGCACGACAACAAGCAACAACACACAACAAACCAAACTCATGTAACACACAGTCCTGACGATGGCTGAAGAGGCCTGACACATCGATGTAGACTGACTCCAACATTGTGGTAAATATTAAAATTATATATATATATATATATATATATAATATATATATATATATATATATATATATATATATATATATATATATATATATCCATATGTATCAGCTTTTCAGAAGGATCCCACCTGTGATGTCATAAATATAATCGACGAGGGGAAAACCGTCTCCTGGAATTGTGACGTGTACAACATCTATCCAAATGTGACCTGCATGTTTGCTTTCCAGCTTAAAGAAGATGTAAGTAGTGCCTCGACGCCATATTGGCAATATGGTCCCCTGTGAATGAGTTTGAATGCAGTCCGTTGCTAGACAGACGAGTGACAATCCTTGCAACAGTAAGAATAATATTATGGTCCCGGCATTGTATTTTTGTGAAAGGCACTTTATTTACATTTCCTGCCTTTAACCAAACGTCAAAAATCACAGCTACATGCATTGGCCTGATATATATATATATATATATATATATATATATATATATATATATATATATATATATATATATATATATATATATATATAAAGTAAATCATGGACCGGGACTATCATAGTTTCGGACTATTGTAAAGTCTGAGACTTAGTAGTCCAAGACTTGGGGTGGTCCGAGACTACGAGATGTAAGCTGTTCATGGAGTCAGACTTTGTCCCTGACTATCAAGTCTCGGACTACGTGTGCGAAGTTTCAGACTTGAGAGTTTAATCTATTTTTAACTGGGGATTTCTCGGAAACGTATCACAAAACGTTATAGAAATGTGTAACTTTTCGAGCTGAGCATGTGTCAACACAGAAATCCTATCTATTTTTTTTTTTCAAATTTGTTTTGATCGTTTTTTCCCCCACAAAGAAGAACAGTGTGAGATAAGTTTAGGGGTGTAAAATTGTTTGAGAATGTGTGTGTTTGTGTGTGTGTTTGTGAGTGTGTGTGTGTGTGATGTTTTCAGTAAATATAAGTAACGATGACACTTCAATGATGCTTCACCACGGTGTGGCGTTTGTCTAAGAGGAGAGCTGTGGGGGCTGCCTGAAGCCTGGGGTCGCTAAAACACTAAAGAAAGAGTGATGATGAAGTAGTAGTAGTAGTAGTAGTAGTAGTAGTAGTAGTAGTAGTAGTAGTAGTAGTAGTAGTAGTAGTAGTAGAAGTAGTAGTAGGAGTAGTAGTAGTAGTAGTAGTAGTAGTAGTAGTAGTAGTAGTAGTAGTAGTAGTAGTAGTAGTAGTAGTAGTAATAGTAGTAGTAGTATTAGTAGTAGTAGAAGTAGTAGTAGGAGTAGTAGTAGTAGTAGTAGTAGTAGTAGTAGTAGTAGTAGTAGTAGTAGTAGTAGTAGTAGTAGTAGTAGTAGTAGTAGTAGTAGTAGTAGTAGTAGTAGTAGTAGTAGTGGTGGTGGTGGTGGTGGTAACATCAGTTGTAATAGTAATAGTAGGAAGTTACTATGAAACAGTAAGGGGGAAGGATTCTCTGGGGAGTGTTTGGAATGGGCAAGACGAGGAGTATATGCGCGGCTGTCGAATCTTTGAGAAAAGAGAAGAAAATCAAAAACAAACAAGCAAAGAAAAAAAAAGAAAACAAAATGGAATAAAAAACAAAAACAAAATGAAAAACGATCGGATAGCCTTAATCTAAGCGCTGTACACTTACTTCCCCCGGCGAGAGGCATATATAATTTTGATTCTTAGTCCCAGACTACAGTATTTACTCTTGCTAGATCGCGGGTGTAAATTTCTCCCGTTTAGTCCCTTGTTTAGTCCCAGACTCAGCGTAGTCCGGCTTCGTGAATAGCTTACAACGCCTTTTAGTCCGAGACTACGAATTTAGTCTCGTACTATCTTCATAGTCCCAGTCCATGAATTACACTCATGGATCCAGACTTTGCCCCTGACTATCAAGTCTCGGACTACGTGTGCGTTGTCTCAGACTACAGAGGCCAATCTATTTTTAACTGGGGATTCCCCGGAAAAGTATGACGTCAAAAAATATGAAACTCGGGTTTAAAGAATTTCTTTTAATACATTATTATTATTGTTTAACGAATCATTGCAAAAAGATGAGGGAGTTATTACGGAAATTGCAAAACTTTTCAGACCGCTCTCGACCATTTTTCTTTTGCGTTGCGAAAAACTTGAAGTTCGTGTTTCTGATAGTTTTATTAATGAACTCCCGGAGAGCCATTATTACTTTTGTTGAGGACTACAGGCAGGGGCGGTAACTGGCTGTTTATTTTTTTATTTGAAATAATATTCTGATTGTTTGATGTTTAGTAACGGGCGAACGTTCAATTACCCAGAATAGGAAAGAAGACTTGTAAGGTACCCGAATATCAATCTTTTAAGAAGTTTATATATATATATATATATATATATATATATATATATATATATATATATATATATATATATATGTGTGTGTATGAGTGTTGGTGGGTACTCGTAGGTACGAAAGTGCTCGATAATGATGGTTAGAGCTAATATAAAATATAAATTGTCACTCACATTATATGGCCGAGACGTTCGTTTCTGTGGGTTTATTCCACGTCCTCAGTCTGCGTAATGTCCTGAAGAAAAAATTTGTATTCCATACGAGGTGCTTGTCCTTGCTTCCGTTGTGTAGTGGTGATAAGTGTTGATGTGTACATGTAGTGACATTGTTGTGGTGTGCTCTCATTGCTTATATTATGAGTGTGTGTGTGTGTGTGTGTGTGTGTTTAGGTGTGTTGTGTGTGCTGTGTACATGTGTGTGTATGATATTGTTGTGGAACACACACTCATAATATAAGCAATGAGAAAACACCACAACAATGTCACTACACATCAACACTAATCACCACTACACAATGGAAGCAAGGACAAGCACCTCGTTTTGAATACAAATTTTTCTTCAGGACATTACGCCGACTGAGGACGTGGAATAAACCCACAGAAATGAACGTCTCGGCCATATAATGTGAGTGACAATTTATATTATACATATATATATATATATATATATATATATATATATATATATAAAGTTCTCCATGAGGAGCCGTCGCCTTATATCTATAAAAACAAAGACAACACGTCACCTTAATTCATTTTTGCTGCATGGTGTTCGAATTTTTAACGCGCAACTGTGATTTAAATTAAATACTATTTTTTTTTTATTATACACACACACGTTCGGACTCAATTTATCCAATTAATATATAAAGTGTTGGTATTGGTTCTTGGTTGCATATTTTACATTTTTGTGCATTTGCATATATATATATATATATATATATATATATATATATATATATATATATATATATATATATATATATATATATATATGTATGTATAAATATATATATATATATATAATGTTGCCATAGATTCTGAACTTTGTGTTTATACATTTTTTGCATGCCACGTCTGTAAACGAATTATTATTTTATTATATTATATTATATGATAGATAGATCGAAGTTGACGTCACTCATGTCTTTGTTATTGTATTTTGCCATCCGCGTTTACGAGTGATTCTCACTATACTGTATTAACCAGAGTATAAACGTTTAAGGCTACACGTAGTTTTGTGTGTTGGTTCGTTATACTTCCGGATGGCAATGTTGTGAGCTTCTTAGCCAAGCACATACTATCTATAATATTATATCATGCATGGATTTTAACCTTTATCAAATTAAGTATTATAGAATCACTATTACGTGCGGCTGTATGGCCTTATGGTATGACAATCGCTTTTGAACCGGAAAGTCCTTGGTTCGAGCCTCGCTCGGCGGCATAATTTAGTCCCAGTAAAAGACTCTTTTCTCACATTCTCTCACTATCTTATACTCAGGAGTAAAATGAGTACCAGGACCGTTTACAGTGTTGTCTCTGTCCGGAAAAAAATGTCTTAACAGGCGACGTGTCTCATCCTACATGTTAAGTGTTACTGTTGGTTTGGGACCCCTTGTAAAGGAGTTTGAGGACGCTTAGTTGATATTGCTCTATATAAAAGCTCAAGATCTTTTGTCTTCTTCTTTTCTTTTCTTTTTTTTTTTTTTTTTTTTTTTTTTTTTTTGTTTTGTTTTGTTTTTTTTTTTTTTTGTTATTAAATGGAAAATAATAGAGATGATCAAGATTTGAATTTGCAAATCTTATTTTCTTATTTGTGACCCTTCCCCTCAAAACTGTTGTAAATCGGGTTGTCCGAGAAGTTGACCATTGAATTTATAGCCAGAAATCTCAGACTTGTGTTGAGTTTATATGATATATTGAGAAGAATTGATTTAATATTTTAGGGTGCGAATGTCAACAATTTATATTTTTGACCAGTTTAACATTAAATTCGGCTTTTAAGCATCTGGTTCGTTCCGAAATAAAACCGTTTCGAGACGATGGGTCACATTTATAATTTATTTTTTTTAAATTAACTCTTCTGTTGGCAGAAAAAAACTCCAAAATACCAGCGTATTACACCGATAATTATGGCAACAAGAAAAGGCACTCACCCTTCGCGTACCACATACCATGACGTCAAATGCCACTTGTCCGTGCCAGTTGACTCAATCAAAGACAGCGGGAATTACTTGTTTCGATTCAAAGCGATGATGTTCGAAACAATAGCTCGGTCCGTGAAGCCTGCCGAGTTGTTTTTAGGTGAGTTGTGTTAGATACTATTATCATTATTTGTGTTACCGAGAACAGTGCGGCTATGTGGTCTAGTGGTATGACACTCGCTTTCGGATCGGAAGGTCCTGGGTTCGAGCCTCACTCGGCGCATAGTTGAGTCCTATACTCCTATTCTCTCACCGTACTCAGGAGTAAAATGAGTACCTGGCCGTTAACAGCGCCGTCTCTGTCCCCCCCAAAAATGTTTATATCGCCTGCTTGGCGTCATGTCTCGTCCTACATGTTGAATGTTGCTGTTGGCCAGGGACCCCCTTGCAAAGCGCTTTGAGCACGTTTAGTGGATATTGCGCTATACATAATATTTAAAAAGCTCAAGAATAGGGTGGGCGGAAGAGTGGTGACTTCACACCGTTTACTTTTCTGGCTCCAAAAATCGCTGGAAGTGTGTATGCAATCAATCCTTTAGAGGACTGATAATGAATATTTTACACATTGAATCATGAAAAGTAATAGTTAAGTAACTCTTTCAGTACCAGGATCTATAGATAGTATGCGCTTGGCTAAGAAGCTCACAACATTGCCATCCGGAAGTATAACTGAACAACACACAAAACTATGTGTAACCTTGGTTAATACAGTTTAGTGATAATTACTCATAAATGCGGATGGCAAAAAGCAATAATAAAGACACGAGTGACGTCAACTCTATTATAACAATGTTTCTTCTTCTTATTATTATTATTATTATTATTATTATTATTATCATCATCATCATCATCATGATCTCCAAGGTACCCTTGGATTCCCTCCCGACTATGAACTGATAATCCAACATTACAAGACAAATCCCGGCAAGGACGTGTCCCTAGAATTTCCCATCACGGGATTTCCGAGTCCTAAGTCCTTCAACCTGTCCAGAATTCGGACGTCTAAAATTCGGACTAATGAAACGGGTGAAGTTGAAGTAATAAAGGTCAAGGTCAGAGTGCCGATCGACGTGGACAGGTACAATGCGACGTACACTCCCGGGAACTTCACGGGGGGCAATGTCTCTCTGACGATGTTCAACATGGCAGCTGACGAATCGGCCTACTACGTATTGAGCGTTGACAACGGAGTCGGGGGTGTCTTGGATTACAAGTATTACGTCTTTGTTAAGCCAGGTGAGAATTAATTCACTTTTGGGTTCTTTTCCTTTCTTTTTACTCATTTTTTGGTTGTTGTTTGTTAAATGTTTGATTTATGAATATATATGAAATTATGAGTGTTATTGGGTACTTGTAGGTACGAGCGTGCTCGATAATTAGAGCATATAAAAATAAATAAATTCACTCACGTATATGTCAGCCAAAACGTTCGTTTCGATGATTCTCTCATCTCCTCAGTTGGCAACTGAGGCTGACAGATACGTGAGTGAATTTATTTATTTAAATATATATATATAATATATATATATATATATATATATATATATATATATATATATATGTGTGTGTGTGTGTGTGTGTATAGGTATATATTGGGGAATGGGGGATGAGGGGGCGGGGGCCGGGGGGGTGAATCGTTTTTTTATTTATTTATAAAGATAAGTTACAACCCACTTGCAGACAAATGTATTCAGTAGTCTGATGTCACGCCGCCCGCAACGGCGGCCATCGTGGTTCTAAACAAAGAAAATCATCACTTTTTATTCTTCATGCTGGCTAGAACTTTTCATATGCCTTGTGATGAGAATGTGTAAAAATCAAAACATTGTCAAATTTATGTGTGTTTTTTTTTCTCCTCTGGATACGCTTTTATACTTGCCGGAGAAATATTTCATACGGGCGTCCGCCATTGTTGCGATAGTTAAGAGCCAGTGTTACTATGTTTCCATGTGTCATTAGGAGGGAAGTGACGTTAGGACTGTTGAAGAGTCTTACAAAATTAAAGGCTATCTAACCTGAGATACAAATCACTTCTGATGCTGGGTGGGGATCCTGACCTCCCATAGTGGACAGGGGGGGGGGGGGGGTACATACTGTGTCTTCTATCCACTTCTGATGGCAGGGTGGGGATCCTGACCTCCCATAGTGGACAGGGGGGGGGGGGTACATACTGTGTCTTCTATCCCCTTATATCTGTTTTCCAACATGCTTTCTGTCTTTGTCTTGGAATGAGATGACTTGGTTTTGTCCTGGTCCTGGCCAGATGCCCTGGCTGAGAGAGAAACAGTCAAATGTATAGTTAGTTTTGGGAGATGATATTTTTTTTCATTGTAAATCATCTCTCTGTTATTCACTGTTTTATGTTTTCTTTATATTATATATGATTTGTAAAACATTTGAGTGTGTTCATCTTAGCGGGGAACTGTGCTTGTGTCTGGATGAGACTTTTAGTGATCTCAAACTAAGTACTCTGATAGAGTGCTTTTGGAATCTACACCTGTTTCTTATTTGAACCAATTCCCCTTTGTCTTCACTTTTCTTTGATGCTTTATTGTAATTCTAGAACTTTTTACTATCTCATTTTCTTCCTTTTTACTAGCGCTGATAGGACCTTAATGTGTTGCAAGCGCCGTAAAACCCTTAAAAAACAAAAACAAAACACTTCTGATAGATGTATTATTATTTAAAAA
>NC_088373.1:31172558-31192558 GCF_034508935.2 Berghia stephanieae | reverse complement strand
TTTGAAGAGGAAGGCGAGGAAGAAACTGTAAATTACGAAGACGAAGAAGGGGAAGTGGCACCGAGTCCATCAGTTCAACAACCCGTTGAAAAAGATGCTCCGATCGGGCGTTATGGTCACTATCACTCATATGTGGTGTAAATCAATGATATTGTGAAATTGAATGTAAGCTTCAATTTAATTACCAAAAAAAAAAAACAAATCAAATGAACGTTTCGGGTTTCACATTTATCAATAAAACAGGATGAATGAAACACCACACGATGTATTGTTATGTTTACTATTATTTATTTCTTCGAGCTTCGAGCAGCAACATTTACGTTACGTCCTGTACATCAAAACAAGACAACATCCAAGACCATGCTATTGCGTTACATCTTTTTAAAGCGAGCATTTGTATAGCGCAGTGTCCACTAAAAGTGCCTAAAGCCCTTTAAAAGTTTTCCTGACCGCCAGTAACATGTAGAACATAGATATGACGCCTGTTAGGCGATATTACAATTATTATATTTTCCGAGAGAGACAACGATGTTAACGGTCAGGTCCTCATTTTACACCTGAGTTCGGGGAGAGAATGTGTGTAAAGAGCATTTTTTCAAGGATTCCACTATGCGCCAAGCGAGGCTCGAACCCAAGACGTTTCGATCCAAAAGCGGGTTTCCCCATACAGGACCACATAGCCGCAAGCTATTTCATTGGTTGAACTATTGAATACAACTCACGATTTGTTTTCTTTCGTGGCAAAAGACTGGCATTGTGACGTCATTGTTTGGTCAGTGTCAGGCTTTGAAATAACTTTACGATGGCTTATAGTTTGACGTTATTTTTTGATGTTTGAGCATCGTCTAGTGAGTTGTCGTTAGTAGTGCTCAATGAAACAAGTTGAATGAATGAATACATTATTAATTTATTGTCGTTTAAAAATACATATTATGCATACATCGTTTATACATAACAACAACTATTAAAAATGACAAGAAAATATAAATTTAATAATTTGATTTTTTAACAAAAATATGTGTATAACATCTTCTTAATAAAATCTGATTTAAAATCAGCAAGCCCTTTAAGGCTTTTCACCGACATAATATATTTTTTTTTAAAAATATTTTGCACATAAATGAAATACTACATATTGTATTATTATACATATAACTTGACATGTCTCAATGTTTGATTAAAGATGAATGTCAAATATACTTTTTGATGCGTGTTCTTTTGGATGCTGTTATATTCATATTTTGTTTATAGCTGTTTACAATCCATGGCTTGTTATATTCACATTATGTTTATAGCTGTTTACAATCCATGGCTTAAAATATTCATATTTTGTTTATAGCTGTTTACAATCCATGGCTTGTTATATTCATATTTTGTTTATTACTGTTTACAATCCATGGCTTGTTATATTCACATTATGTTTATAGCTGTTTACAATCCATGGCTTAAAATATTCATATTTTGTTTATAGCTGTTTACAATCCATGGCTTGTTATATTCATATTTTGTTTATTACTGTTTACAATCCATGGCTTGTTATATTCACATTATGTTTATAGCTGTTTACAATCCATGGCTTAAAATATTCATATTTTGTTTATAGCTGTTTACAATCCATGGCTTGTTATATTCATATTTTGTTTATAGATGTTTATAATCCATGGCTTGTTATATTCACATTTTGTTTATAGCTGTTTACAATCCATGGCTTGTTATATTCACATTTTGTTTATAGCTGTTTACAATCCATGGCTTGTTATATTCATATTTTGTTTATGCTGTTTACAATCCATGGCTTGTTATATTCATATTTTGTTTATAACTGTTTACAATCCATGGCTTGTTATATTCATATTTTGTTTATAGCTGTTTACAATCCATGGCTTGTTATATTTATATTTTGTTTACAGCTGTTTACAATCCATGGCTTGTTATATTCATATTTTGTTTATAGCTGTTTACAATCCATGGCTTGTTATATTCACATTATGTTTATAGCTGTTTACAATCCATGGCTTAAAATATTCATATTTTGTTTATTACTGTTTACAATCCATGGCTTGTTATATTCACATTATGTTTATAGCTGTTTACAATCCATGGCTTAAAATATTCATATTTTGTTTATAGCTGTTTACAATCCATGGCTTGTTATATTCATATTTTGTTTATAGATGTTTATAATCCATGGCTTGTTATATTCATATTTTGTTTATAGCTGTTTACAATCCATGGCTTGTTATATTCACATTTTGTTTATAGCTGTTTACAATCCATGGCTTGTTATATTCATATTTTGTTTATAGCTGTTTACAATCCATGGCTTGTTATATTCATATTTTGTTTATTACTGTTTACAATCTATGGCTTGTTATATTCATATTTTGTTTATAGCTGTTTACAATCCATGGCTTGTTATATTTATATTTTGTTTACAGCTGTTTACAATCCATGGCTTGTTATATTCATATTTTGTTTATAGCTGTTTACAATCCATGACTTGTTATATTCATATTTTGTTTATAACTGTTTACAATCCATGGCTTGTTATATTCATATTTTGTTTATAGCTGTTTACAACCCATGGCTTGTTATATTCATATTTTGTTTATAGCTGTTTACAATCCATGGCTTGTTATATTCATATTTTGTTTATAGCTGTTTACAATCCATGGCTTGTTATATCTATATTTTGTTTATAGCTGTTTACAATCCATGGCTTGTTGTATTCATATTTTGTTTATAGCTGTTTACAAGCCATGGCTTGTTATATTCATATTTTGTTTATAGCTGTTTACAATCCATGGCTTGTTATATTCATATTTTGTTTATAGCTGTTTACAATCCATGACTTGTTATATTCTTATTTTGTTTATAGCTGTTTACAATCCATGGCTTGTTATATTCATATTTTGTTTACAGCTGTTTACAATCCATGGCTTGTTATATTCATATTTTGTTTATAGCTGTTTACAATCCATGGCTTGTTATATTCATATTTTGTTTATAACTGTTTACAATCCATGGCTTGTTATATTCATATTTTGTTTATAGCTGTTTACAATCCATGGCTTGTTATATTCATATTTTGTTTATAGCTGTTTACAATCCATGGCTTGTTATATTCATATTTTGTTTATAACTGTTTACAATCCATGGCTTGTTATATTCATATTTTGTTATAGCTGTTTACAATCCATGGCTTCTAGAATCTTCATATCCCATGTATGGGGCAGCGTGGCTCAGCGGTACGGTCTTTGCTTCGTACTAGAAAGGTACCGAGTTCGATTATCCGCTGCTGCACTGTGTGGCCTTGAGCAAGTCACCTCGACCTAGCTCAATTTGCGGCGCTGCACTGCGGCAGACGCCTGGGTTATTCCAGTCTTCCCTTGGAATGGACCTTAGAGACAAATTTCCCCTATAGGAAGAATAAAGGGAATTTTTTTAGAAATTATTATTATCCTTTATTATTGTGCTTTGTTTTAAAATTAATCCAGTTCTGCTATTTGGATATGTCTTATGATACCTGTTTTTGGACAAGATGATCCAGGGTTTGAAACCTGATCTGAACGGTGCATAGTTTGAGTCCTTGGAAAAGGCTTTTGACTCATATTCTTTCACCGTACTCAGGTGTAAACTGAGTAAAGTGGCCGTTAATAGCTTTTTCTCTGTCGGGAAATAAAAAATTGTAATATCGCCTAACAGACGTAATATCTCGTCCTACATGTTGAGTGTTGATTACGTTTAGTTTGACATTGGCCTATATCGACGTATGCACATATGCAGGTCTGGCAATCAAACCCAATTATGGGTCTAGTTTTAACATTGCTGTAATGGACCAACTTCTGCGTCATTTAAGATAAAAATATTCCCATTATAACTATGAGCCCATAATGAAATTGGTTATCAGATCTGCAAATATGTGCACGTTGGCGTATCTGAATATAATAAAGAAGCATCAATGCCAATGCCGATCTGGGTGGGGATCCTGACCTCCCATAGTGCTAAGGGAGGTACATGCTGTGTCTTCTATCCCCCCATACTCCTGACCTCCCATAGTGCGCAGGGAGGTACATGCTGTGTCTTCTATCCCCCCATACTCCTGACCTCCCATAGTGGACAGGGAGGTACATGCTGTGTCTTCTATCCCCCCATACTCCTGACTTCCCATAGTGCGCAGGGAGGTACATGCTGTGTCTTCTATCCCCCCATACTCCTGACCTCCCATAGTGGGCAGGGAGGTACATGCTGTGTCTTCTATCCCCCCATACTCCTGACCTCCCATAGTGGGCAGGGAGGTACATGCTGTGTCTTCTATCCCCCCATACTCCTGACCTCCCATAGTGGGCAGGGAGGTACATGCTGTGTCTTCTATCCCCCCATACTCCTGACCTCCCATAGTGCGCAGGGAGGTACATGCTGTGTCTTCTATCCCCCCATACCCGTTTTCCAATTGTTTCCTGTCATTGTCTTGGAATGAGATTACTTAGTTTTGTCCTGATCCTTGCCGGAGTTCCTTGGCTTGGAGGGAAACAGTCGAATGTATAGTTATAGTTTTGGGAGATGATATTTTGTTCCTTGTAAATCATCTCTCTGTTATGCATTGTATTATGTTTAGTTTACATATTATTTTATATGATTTGTAAACATTTGAGTGTATTCCTCTTAGTTGGGACCCGTGCTTGTGTCTGGATGAGACATTTAGGTGATATCAAACTAAGTACACTGATAATAACAGCATCTTAGTCATCCCAACATAATACCGTTTTAACTCACACAAGCCTAACACCGACTATATCCGTAGTTCACCCGGGTTACTATTTCCCATGCCTGTTTATTACATTTTTTCCGAGACAAATTATAGGCGTACTGTCAATGCTAATGTTTTTAGTTTTTGCATGTTAATGGTAGTTGAATAAATCTATCTGTGTACATGCTCATTTTTAATAGATATTTTTCCAATTTTGAAACGTAGCAAAAATCTCTAGGATTGAGTGATTAAGGTGAGGGTGTCACATATGTTCATCAACGTGCACAGACTTGCAGGTCTGATAACCGAACGGAACTATGGGTTTGATTTAACATTGCGATGGAGGACAGTTCATTGCGTTGGTTAGAGAGTATTTCCATTACAGCAAAGGACCCTTAGCAATTCGGGTTCTCCGACCTGCAAATAAATGTACATTTATCTTTATGAATTGATATGATATTAGGTCAAAAATGTTTTGATAACTGAAATAATTAATAATTTTATAAATTTCATTCAGCGTCCAAAAATCTTCTTTTCCGATTTGGTATCTTTTTAGAAAAATACCCTGATATTCAAAGTTTTAGGTGTAATGACGGGTTTCTGCACAAGTAATCATGGTTTTCTTTTGAAAATACCCTGATATCCCATGTGTTATGTGTAATGATGGGTTGCTGCACACGTAATCAGAGATTTGTTTTATAAATACCCTGATATTCAAAGTGTTAGGAGTAATGACGGGTTGCTGCACATGTAATCTTGTTTATGTTTTATAACAGAGTATTCCAGTATTACATAGCGAAAAGGTATTTACAGTGTGATATAAAAAATATCCATAATTTGTCATTTTGCTCAGCATGAGCCATGGGTATGTTTACAAATTTCATAAACACATCAGCGTGTTTACATTCATTGAGAAATGCCCAGTCGTTGTACAGCAACAAATCGCGTGATTGATGATAAGGCTAGACCAAAGCATGAATATAGATTTCTCCCATTCATCCTGAATAGACTGTCTTTTTATACTGTGTTGCACCGTAGCCATCGTTATGTTATAGCCTGACACTGAAATCCAAAAGGACTGGCAGTTTGACGTCATTTTTTTGGTTTTTGAACCGCCTACTGAGTTGTCGTTAGAAGAGCTCATGGAAACAAGTCATTTCATTGGTTGAACTATTGAATTCAACTCACGATTTGTTTTTCATTCTGTGGCAAAAGACTGGCATTTTGACGTCATGTGTTGGTCAGTGTCAGGCCATAACTTTACGAAGGCCACGGTTGTACACATGACCTATCCATAATCTAGAACAAGTATGAGTGAAACTTTTTCAGTTTTAACTCTCTGAAAAGTGTCTAAATTATGGTCTGCTAACTAATGGGAATGATCGATATTACATTTCCATGTGCTCGAGGTCATTGATCACATTGGAATATGTGCTCAGAGTGACCCACATAGTGAAAAGTGTTCACATTTTTTTTGAAATATCGAACACCATAATTGGTCATTTTGTTCAGCTTGACAGGTGGGTATGTTTACAACTTTCATAAACAAAGCAGCGTGTTTACATTTCTGAAGAAATATCCAATCGTTGGACAGCAACAAATCATATGATTTATGACATGGTTGGACGAAAACATGAATATAGATCGCTCTCATTGGATGGCATTGCTAGTCCAACAATTTACATTTAACTCTCTCACTATAGGGAATGAGATTAGCGGAAGAGTAGCGTCCCTTGATTTGACGTCACCTTACAGAGAAAACGTCAAAATGGTTTTGCCCATGCATCTCTCTCGTCCTCGCATTCGGTAAAAGTGTCTCATGCCGCTTTCACCGGAAGCGAGGACGAGAGACGCATGTGCACATCCAACATGACGTTCTCTCTCTAATAACTTTTCCGCCGGTGACGTCCAATCAAGGGACGCTACTCTTCCGCTAATCTTCCCTATTGACTGCCCAGATAAAATATTCAAGCCATCGTCTCTCGTGTTGGGACAGCGTGGCTCAGCAGTACAGTCTTTGCTTCGTACCCGAAAGGTAACGAGTTCGATCACCCGCCCCTGCCCTGTGTGGCCTTGATCAAGTCACCGCGCCCTAGCTCAATTTGCGGCGCTGTACTGCGGCTGTCACCTGAGTTATTCCAGTCTTACCTTGGAATAGACCCTAGAGATAAGTTTCCCTCATGGAAAGAATAAAGGGAATTATATAATATTATATATATTATTTAAACTATAGATGTGTTGAAAATATAAAAACTTACTTTACTTAATCCTCTTCGGGCCTTGAGGCACATAGGGCATCCGCAAGACATCTCCATCTTTTGCGATCGGCTGCTTTTGGGGTGGTTGTATTCCAGGACAGGCCTGTTTCCTTTAATTTTTTCTCCATGGTCCTTCGCCAGGTTTCTTTGGGTCCCCCCCGCGTTCTCTTCCCATCTGCTGTCGAGTACAGGGCTGTCTTGGGAAGTGACCCTTTTTCCATTCTGGCCACATGCCCCAGCCAACGCCATCGTCTTCTTTTTATTTAGCTTTCAATGCTTGTGCAGTCATCTTTCTTTAATGGATCCACTGTTTTCATTTTTGTAGGTCAAAATAAATTAAAAATTCTTTTTAGACACTTGTTTCGAAATGTTTCTAGTTTCTGTATTAAGGAGGATGTCATTTTCCAGCTTTCACTTCCATAAAGTAGTAAGCTTAAAATCTTATTTGCTACTCAAAATAAACGCTGATCCTCAATCAAGATCATCCATCCTCGCTCTTTCAAGTACCGTCATCCTAAGAATCTGCCTCGGCATACTACAACCATAATAATTATGCCAAATTTTGATTCAATATGTAACCTATTCAATTTTTGTCATCCGAAGGACTGGTTACATTCCCATTTCCAATGTTTTAGGAACCAGAAAAGTAAAAGGTATTACGTGACGACTTTTTTATTCTATTCAATTGTATGAGTCGAAGTCACCCTGACATGACCCTGTTGTGGGAAGATGGGTGACGTCAGTTTTCTTGGAGCTGTGAGGATGACGTGTAGCATTACTGACTTTACCGGTAACCGACAGTGGCAGAGGTGAATTTTTCTGATAAACTTGCCCAAGTAAGAGCCACCCCCATCCACCCCCCCCCCCCCCCCCCACCTCTTTCCCCCTCCCCAACCCTATCTCCAAGAAAAAAAATAAAGAAACAAATTGCATCTTCCAATTAGTTCAAATTTTATTTTAATGTCAAACTTTATCGTGACAAATTAGAAAATTAGAGAGTGTACACTTGTGAGAGATAAAGGCCTGGTGTGTGTGTGTGTGTGTGTGTGTGTGTGTGTGTTAAACAGTGTCAGATATATTAGAGAATGTACACTTGTGAGAGATAAAGGCCTGGTGTGTGTGTGTGTGTGTGGGTGTGTTAAATAGTGTCAGATATATTAGAGAGTGTACACTTGTGAGAGATAAAGGCCTGGTGTGTGTGTGTGTGTGTGTGTGTGGGTGTGTGTGTGTGTGTTAAACAGTGTCAGATAAATTAGAGAGTGGACAGTGGTGTTAGATAAAGACCTGGTGTGTGTTTGTGTGTGTGTATATGTGTGTGTGTGTGTTAAACAGTGTCAGTCATATTAGAGAGTGGACACTGGTGTGACATAAAGATATTGTGTGTGTGTGTGTGTGTGTGTGTGTGTGTGTGTGTTAAACAGTGTCAGTCATATTAGAGAGTGGACAGTTATTTGATAAAAAGACAATAAACATTCATCAAACAAATGCGTTCATTTTCTAGGGAACGAACAGAAGACCTTCTGATTACAGGTCATGATAGGATGAGTTTTGTTTTTGGGATGTTTTTATTTCTTCTTGGATTTATATTTATAGGGAATGAGAATAACGGAAGAGTAGCGTCCCTTGATTGGACGCCACCCATAGTCTGTGATGTCACCGGCGGAAACGTTATTAGAGAGAGAACGGCATGTTGGTTGTGCGCATGCGTCTCTCGTCCTCGCGTGTTGGTTGTGCGCATGCGTCTCTCGTCCTCGCGTGTTGGTTGTGCGCATGCGTCTCTCGTCCTCGCGGATGGCCAGGACGAGGGATGCATGTGCACAACCAACATGACGTTCTCTCTCTAATAACTTTTCCGCCGGTGACGTCACAGACTATGGGTGGCATCCAATCAAGGGACGCTACTCTTCCCCTAATCTCATTCCCTATACACACTTTTTCAGATCAAAACTCAAATGTGAGGCTGAATTGAATTTTATATCCAAACCACCAGATGACTAAAGGTTCAAAACCACCTCGTTAACATACAAATATTTCCAAGTTTATTAGAAATAAAACGTTTCATTTTTTTTCTTCTAAAAACAAATATTTTTTTCGTTATTCCAAATCAAAATTTGTTTTTATAGTTATAACTCTACTAACTTCATTTGAAAGAAATACATGTTTAGAATTTTGATCAGGAAATACGTCCTTCAAATATCGATTGATTGAAATGACTTTCATCTGGTCAAAATCTCTCAAACCTGAGTTTTTCTAAGAGGATTGAAATGTCTTGGCCCTATGAAGTTTGTTGCTATCAATCGGTATTTAAAGGAGTTACTTCACAAATGTTAAATGAATATTGTTGTCAAACTGAAGTTGTTTTCAAAAACACAGTCTGTGAAATATCAAAGAAATAGCACATACTGTGTTCTGTCAGAAAAACGGCAGTACATTTATAGTTTTATTCCGTCAGATATTTTATAGGTCTATCCTCTTACTAGTTTCTTCTTGGCCGAAAATAATCAATTTTTACATTCCTCGAAACCTAGCATCCCGCTGGCAATTTCTTTTGCCAGTTGACCTATGAAGTTGGCGTATGAAGAACATTCTTTCTTGGCAAAATTTTCCATACAATCGGCAGTGTGATCTGAAGATCTGCAGTAAGCCAGGCCTGAAGTTTTATCTTGGGATTTCAGAGGTTTGAAATCTGCAGTCTGTTGAAAAATATAGTTAAGTTTTAATTAAACGATTGATCACTATGAAAAAAATGAAATTTGTTAATAAGTGAATCGATAGTTGTAAAAATGTTAAAAGTAATTTTGAAGAAGACAATGTATAGCTGTAAAAGAATAAGTAAATCTTGATAAGAGTATCAATAGTTGTAAAGGGATTATATTGAGCTTTTATATAGCGCAATATCCACTTAACGTGCTCAAAGCGCTTTACAAGGGGTCCCTGGTCAACAGCAACATTTAACATGAAGGACGAGACATGACGCCTGTTAGGCGATATTACAATTTTTCGGACAAAGACAACGCAGTTAACGGCCAGGTACTCATTTTACACCTGAGTACGGTGAGAGAGTGTGAGTAAAGAGTCTTTTCCAAGGACTCAACTATGCGTCGAGTGAGGCTCGAACCCAGGACCTTTCGATCCGAAAGCGAGTGTCATACCACTAGACCACATAGCCGCACATACCACACAGATTACTTTTAAGAAGTAGATTGTTGCTATTAAAAAAAGGTCAATTTTAAGGGGGTTAATAGATGTTTTTAAAAAATTGATTAATTTTAACAAGAGGATAGATAGCAGATTTTTGAATGGTCAATTTTAGTAAGAGGATTGATAGCTGAATTTCTTAAAGGTCAATATTAATAAGGCGATTTATAGCTGTCTTCTAAGGTTGGTTTTAATTGATTAAGTGATTGATAACTGCTTTAAAGGGGTAGATAGCCCTTTTTATTTTTTAACTCTTTCCTTACCAGCCATTTTCAGGATTCTCCCCAAAACTTCACACCCAACTAACACAAAAATATATGTTTCTATCACTAAAACACAATAGCAGTAAGTTCTGTCGATACGTAATTTCTTTAGCAAAACATGTTCTACAACACGCTGTTCATTTTCTTTAAATTTTATGATATACAAGAGATATTTTAATAAGAAAAATATTGGTTGTATCGTAACGAATGTGACGATTTTCCTATAGTTGGTATGGAGAGGGTTAAAAGAAAAGGTCAATTTTAATCAGTAACAGCTTTTATTGTTTTTAAAGGTTAATTTCAGGGAATTGATAGCTGCTTTTTTTATTTTGATATGGCAATTGACAGCTTTTTAAAAAAGTTATATTTTTATAAGGGGATTGATAGCTGCTTTTTTTATTTTGATATGGCAATTGACAGCTTTTTAAAAAAAGTTATATTTTTATCAGGGAATTGATAGCTGCTTTTTTTATTTTGATATGGCAATTGACAGCTTTTTTAAAAAAGTTATATTTTTATAAGGGGATTGATAGCTGCTTTTTTTATTTTGATATGGCAATTGACAGCTTTTTAAAAAAAGTTATATTTTTATAAGGGAATTGATAGCTGCTTTTTTATTTTGATATGGCAATTGACAGCTTTTTTAAAAAAGTTATATTTTTATAAGGGAATTGATAGCTGCTTTTTTATTTTGATATGGCAATTGACAGCTTTTTAAAAAAAGTTATATTTTTATAAGGGAATTGATAGCTGCTTTTTTTATTTTGATATGGCAATTGACAGCTTTTTTAAAAAAGTTATATTTTTATAAGGGAATTGATAGCTGCTTTTTTTATTTTGATATGGCAATTGACAGCTTTTTAAAAAAAGTTATATTTTTATAAGGGGATTGATAGCTGCTTTTTTATTTTGATATGGCAATTGACAGCTTTTTTAAAAAAGTTATATTTTTATAAGGGAATTGATAGCTGCTTTTTTTATTTTGATATGGCAATTGACAGCTTTTTTAAAAAAGTTATATTTTTAGAAGGGAATTGATAGCTGCTTTTTTTATTTTGATATGGCAATTGACAGCTTTTTAAAAAAGTTATATTTTTATAAGGGGATTGATAGCTGCTTTTTTTATTTTGATATGGCAATTGACAGCTTTTTAAAAAAAGTTATATTTTTATAAGGGGATTGATAGCAGTTTTTAAAGGTATATTGATATATGCTTTTTGATAGCTGTTTTTAAAGGTATATTTTTATAAGGGGATTGATAGCTGTTCTTCTTTATTTAAAGTAACATCTATTTTAATAAGGGGATTGATAAGAATTTTTTAACTTAAAAGATCAGTTTTAAGATTGGAATAGATAGATGTTTTTACATTTGAATCTTAAATAAAGAGATTGATGCCTACTTTTTTAAAAACTTAATTTTAATGAAAAGATTGATATACTGTAAAACAACTTAAGTTTCAGTTAGAGGATTAAAATTTGTCAAAAGGTAAAATCGAATAAGAGCATTAATGTTTGTTAAAAGGTAAAATTGAATAAGGGGATTCATATTTATATATATAATATATATATATAATGAACTTATATAGCGCCTAGTTCCAATTTGGAATTGCTCACTGGCGCTTTACATCAACACATCATGTATGATATACAAATATAGAACTGGCATGTTAAAACCACACAAATTCGATGATAACATAATATATTATAATAAAATACATACTAAGAGTCCAAATTATATGCCCTACAGAAAAGCTCAGTTTTTAACCGTTTTCTAAAGATAAGTGGATTTTCACTATTTTTAGTTTCAATATTGATGGAGTTCCACAGTCGGGGGCATGGTGGTCAAAGGATTTCTCGTGAAAAACTAACGATTTTGGGGGTTCCCTTAGGATATTTAAATTAGCAGATCTTAAATTTCGACTGGGTTCATAAAGGTGGATAAGTTCCTGAAGGTAAACAGGAGCGGAATTGTTTAAGCAATTGAAAACATGGGTGAGTATTTTAAATTCAATCCTAAACTTTACAGGTAGCCAGTGTAGGTCCTCCAAAATCGGTGTTATATGCTCGCGCTTTTTAGATAACGTTACCAATCGAGCTGCTTTGTTCTGTATCTTTTGGAGTCGATTAATGACATTATTATCACAACCATAGAGCAAGCTATTGCAATAATCAAGGCGGGTAAGAATCAAAGAGACCACAAGAAGTTTAGTAGTATCAATATCAAGAAGCCTTCTAATAGCACCAATAGATCTAAGGTAAAGATTGCAGGATCTAGTTACATTAGTGACATGGGCAGACATGTTTAATTTGGTATCGAATAAAACTCCTAAGTTTCTCACAGGTTCTTTAGTGATGGGAATTACACAATCAGAAAGATTCAGGTTAAGCGTGGAAAGGTCCACGAGGCCCCGTCTTGTAATTTGCAACACCTCTGTTTTATTTTCATTTAACCTGAGTTTGTTGCAACACATCCAGTCACTAATCTCAGAGATACAATTTTCTATATCCGTTATAACATTGAGATGATTGTCGATATTAATGGGAAACAGTAATTGGGTGTCGTCTGCGTAAAAATGGTACTTAATAAAATATTTTGAGATGATGTCACCTAATGGTCTGATATAGAGGGTGAATAAAGAGGGTCCCAGAACTGAACCCTGTGGTACACCAAAAGATAGGGGACAAGGAGAAGAGAAGTCATGTCGATTTACAGACACTGATTGAATTCTGTCAGAGAGGTAAGAAGAAAACCAGTCAAGGACAGTACCCCCAAATCCGTATAGTGTCTTAAGTCTGTCAATTAAAAGAGTATGGTCTATTGTGTCAAAAGCAGCACTAAGGTCGAGTAGTATGATAATAACATCATCATTTTTCCGACATAAATGATTTATGATATCATTATGGATTTTAATAAGAGCAGTTTCAGTGCTGTGAAAGGGGCGATAAGCAGACTGAAATTTAGAGAACAAATTGTGTTCATTCAAAAACGTGTTAAGCCTAAAAGCAACAATTTTCTCAATTAGTTTAGACATGAGGGTGAGATTCGAGACTGGTCGATAATTATTTGGGTCTTCTTTGTCAAGGCTAGATTTCTTTAATATGGGAGTGACAATAGCATGTTTAAGATTATTAGATACCTCACCAATAAACAAACTAGCATTTACAATATGAGTAAGAACGGGAACCAAAATATTAGCACAAGAAAGAACAAGCCATGAAGGAATGGGATCTATTGGGCTGGTTGTTTTGGAGCATTGTCTCAGCGCAGACAGTACTTCTGTTTCAGTGGCGGGTTCAAATTCGTCGAATGCTGCTCCGGCTGGAAGTGCATTAGTTTCATTTATTTGTGCTTTCATTGTCTCTTCTTTGTCCAAATTATTCCGAATACCTGATATTTTATCTCTAAAGTGTAGAGAGAAACTATTTGCGGTAGCAATAGGGTCCTCGAAATTATTTGAAGGATGATCCTTCATCAGTTTGTTCAGGGTGGCGAACAGTTCACGTGAGTTTCGTTTGGCACTTGTTATTTTATTTTGAATGTATGTTTTTTTACATGATAGAATTAATTTGTTCCGTTTGTGTTTTAGTCTTAAATAAATTTGATTATGAATTTCTAATTTGGATCGACGCCAAATCCGTTCGGCAGATCTGAGTTGATGTTTTAGTGTTTGTAACTCGTTGCAATACCACTCGGTGTTTGGTCGAAGAATAATTTCTTTCGTGACCGATGGACACAGCTCATCGAACACAGTTTTCAATGAATTATTATATGTGTTTACCATATCGTGAACATTATCACAACTCTTAACAGAGGCGAGTAAATCCAAAGACCTGATGGATTCTTGAAATGTTTCTTTATTTAGTGATTTTGTTTTCCGGTATGTGATCGTTTTCTTGACGGTTGTTTTGCATTCTATTTTTAGATTTAAAGCAATCAGGTTATGATCTGAAATTGTGCGATCCAAAACGTCAACGTTATCAATTATTTTGTTATCTTTCCTGGAAATTATTAAGTCTAAGATGTGCCCCGCCTTGTGAGTTCCGTCCTTTACATATTGTCTTAAATTGTGACTATCTAAAATATCCTTTAACTTCAAACATTTTGTATCCGTTAGATCGTCCATGTGAACATTAAAATCGCCCAATATAAGAATTTCACCACTGGTTGTGCTAGTTTCTAACGCGAGCGTGTCGATTTCATCATAGAATTGATTATGTGTGAGTTTATTCCTTGTAGATGGAGGAGGTCTATAAATTACAACAACATGGTACTTCTCATTCCTTTCTGATGTTAATGTCATATCTAGAGATTCGAAAGTTTTGTAATTCGATTGCGTCTTGTTTTTCTGTAGCTTAACGGATTCTTTATGAATAACAAAAATCCCTCCTCCTCGACCGGTTTTTCGATGCTGTGCTATGAAACTATATCCTCGTGGAATCAGTTTACTGTCATTGTTTTTAAGCCAACTTTCCGTGATAATAAAAATATCCAAATCCTTCTCAATGATAATATTTTCAATTAAGGCTTCCTCTTTAGTAACGGACCTTGCGTTAATCAAACCAACTTTAAGACATTATGATTGTGATAATTGTTGTTAGACGATGAGTTGTTTATTTGTATAGGTAGCAAGGAATGTCGTCGTTCAATGGCCTTGTGTTGGAATGACGGTGTGAAGAAACGATTAAATACATTCATGACAACTTTTATCCTTTTCCTTTTCTTTCTTCCACCACTTTTCCCCCGTCTTGTCTTCCTTCCATTTCTATTTTTGTCTATCCTTTCCTTAAACTGTTCACTCGTCATGTTTTGATTCTTTAACACATGTGATGATAATAGTTCATGATAATATAATCGAAAAATAACAAGTGGGGGCAGCTGGTAAGTTGTATTATATTTGTTAAGGGACAGCAAGAAAGTATGGTGGTATTGAATCGCCGCTGGCATTCCAAGTGCTGGTGACAACATTTAAAGATAAAAACAATAACAATAGGGTGTTGAATGGGGTATGGCGGCTCGTAGAAATCAGGGATAAAAATCGGCCTCTTGAAGAGTAAAATCCATTTATTTAATTTAAAATCAACTAAATACATAAAACGTTATCATCACTGGGTGCACTGAAGACTAAAAATCACAACTTTATAAAAATTATAGTCCAATAGTTTGAATTTACGAATAAAAATCTGCAAATAATAGAGAATAACACAGAGGTGGTAATGGATGCAGCCGTTCACCAGCGCTACACACACACACACTCACATTTATATAGCGTGGTATCCACTATACATGCTCAAAGCCCTTTATAAAATGAGACGAGCCAACAGCAACATTTAATATTTAAGACAAAGCATGACACCTGTTAGGCGATATTGCAATTTATTCGGACAGAGACAACGCTGTTTACGGCCTCATACTCATTTTACACCACAGTACGGCGAGAGAATGTGAGTAAAGAGTCCATATCTAAAGACTCAACAATGGGCTGAACTCGAGCTGGACTCGAACCCTGGACCCCCTGATGTGACGGTGAGTGCTATACCAAAAGACAATTTGTTAAGAGTCGACAGATATATAGAATACCATTACCTACCTCGAAGCACATATGGAACTTTATTAGAAGATCTTTGTGCAATTTTGGAAAGCAATAGTGTTTAACAAGTCTCCTGAAATCGTGCATGTTGTCACAAACATAGTCCAAGCCTTTAAGCAAAGCCCTTTCATCAGGATCATCTTCGACAGCAAAAAGGCAAACGCCCATACAGGTACGCAGGTTTTTCTGATAGCTGCAAATATGTTCAATATCCAATTTCTGATAATTTAAAAGTCGGAGGACTTCGGTCTTGCATTGAATTGAACGCTGGTTGCACGCCTGTTGGTAGCTGAAAGAGGTAGATCTAGCTTGAATAGCAATAATGATCGCGACAAACAGTGCCAAAATCATGGCTGTATGCCGAGAAGCCATCGTGAATCGTCTTGGAGCTGTAAGAAAGTGAAATATCATGAATGTTACGATGCTTGGATGAGAGAAACCAAGCTGCAGGAAGCTGTGAACTGTAAAAAGTCGTCATGAACAAAAATAAATATAACAGCTTCAGCAACATCGAGAAAGAACAAAATACCAAGTTCAAGGTCATTTCACCTTAACAACGCCACTACCACATTATCTCATTCCTATGTAGTGTTTCATTCATCTTGTTTTGTTATTAAAAGGGAAACCTGAAACGTCCATTTTCACTGCTGTCCATAGGGGACATGAGCGTTTGGAATGCCAAACAAACATAATTCGTGAGTAGATTTCACACTACGGCGACACAGTCCCACTAGTAAACCTTTTTTTTTTAGCGTTGGAAGGAGAGCACAAAACAGCCATTAGCTTCCAAAGTAGAGTGCCAGGCTTTGATTTACGTGGGCTACGGTATGAGTCTGCGAGCGTAAGAGAGAAAGAAAGATAGAGATAGAGAGAGAGCGAGAGAAGGAGAGAGAGAGAGAGAGAGAGAGAGAGAGAGGCATAGAGACAGAGGAGGGAGAATAGAAAGAGAGACAGAGAGAGAAGAGAGAGAGAGAGAGAGGAGGGAGAAAGAGAAAGAAAGGGAGAGAGAGAGAGAGAGAGAGAGAAAGAGAGAGAGAGAGAGAGAGAGAGAGAGAGAGAAAGACACAGAGAGAGAGTGAAAGAAATTTAAAATATAATAATTTCACGTACCAGTCTTAAAGCAGCTACTGTTTAACAGTCTTGTGAATGTGAAATGCGTTGTGAATCTCTGCTCTTGGATCCACCGAAATGATTTACATAATGAGAATTCTAATCTTTACAAATAACATTCTATTTCTGCCGTCATCTGAAAAAATGTATTTTTTTTTAATTGACCAGAAAACTCGTTCTTTAAATATCGATCAATTACATTGACCCTCAAACCTGGGACTTCATTCATGACTTCATCGCAGTCCCAGGTTTAACAGTGAGTGTATTGACAAGATGAGGGTCATTTTAATTTCAATACATCGATATTTGATTGACGATTTTTCTGGTCATTTTTTTTTAAATGGGATTTTGTCATAGCACGTAGATTTTTAAAGGCCTGCGATTACTGTAATCTGCAATCTGCAGTTTTTATTCTGTGGTGGTCTGAACAAACATAATGAGAGAGACAAATATCAAAGCAATTTAAGTTGAAGTGATAGAATAATGGCAAAATCACGTGACATTTATCACTCAGCTTATCTGTCAGCAATGTGACATTCATGTCTCATTTTCTGTTTGCACCATGGACGTAAAAGAAAGGACCTTAAACAAAGTAGGTGTGGCCTTCTTTTCGTTTTTAAATTTATTATCACTTCCGCTATGCGGAAGTCGTTTCCACAATAATGAGGTACTGGGTCTAAATCTAACGTGCTTACCTTAGATACCTCTTAATTCTCCATAAAATACTCTCGGAAGTCTTTGCAAATTTCGCAATCATAAGAGTTCACATGATATAAAACTTTTTCTCAATGATAATGATTAACTTTACGTTTATAAAATTCACACTACTATTCTCTTTTAAAAGCCTAATTAGTTTAAATCTAGACCGGTCTAGATTCAAAAATACCTGTGGAACGGTTTACGCGCCGCGCACCTTTTACTGACGCAAAATGTTTACAGTCAACAGTTCCTAAGTTACTTCCGGCTTGTTTTTACACGTGAGATGTGCGATATCAGAAATTTTCGATATCAATACGATTCTGTGCGGCTATGTGGTCTAGTGGTATGCCGCTCGGCGCATAGTTGAGTCCTTGGAAAAGGCTCTTTACTCACATTATCTCACCACACTCAGGTGTAAAATGAGTACCTGGCCGTTAACAGCGTTGTCTTTGTCCGACAAATAGTAATATCGCCTAACAGGCGTCATGTCTCGTCCTACATGTTAAATGTTGCTGTTGGCCAGGGACCCCTTGTAAAGCGCTTTGAGCATATTAAGTGGATATTGCGCTATATTAAAAGCTCAATTCTATATAGCAACGATACTGATATTTTCACAAGAAATAATGATGATCACTTCCCTGGTTTGATCTTATCAATGGAACCGACGACTGCTACAACCAGCTCGAATGTTCCATTTATAAACCCGAGTTGTATGAAATAGGATGGTTGTGTAAATATAAGCCAATACTGCCGTGAGAAATAGCTGTTGAAAAATTTGATTAATTTTGAATCGAGAAGAGAGAAAATAGCAAAAGTTATCGCCTCCCATAAATAATCATCAGACAAGAAGAGTGTATTGAACGAAAAGAGCCAACTTCCAGTATGTCACAGTAATAACAGTTGACCGACCCACCGGAGGTTCCTCTTTGTTGGCCATCTCGTCATATCTATAGTATGCAGTCATCGTGTTGATGAAGATTGGATTATTCCATGGGAATCAACGTGATGATGATGATGATGATGATGATGATGATGATGATGATAATGATGATGATGATGATGATGATGATGATGATGATAATGATGATGATGATGATAGTGATAATAATAATAATAATAATAATAATAATAATAATAATAATAATAATAATAATAATAATAATAATAATAATAATAATAATAATAATAATAATAATAATAATAATAATAATAATAACAATAATAATAATAATAATAATAATAATAATAATAATAATAAAATGTGTATTGTCCCAAAATTGAAAATTGTCCGTAGTGTACATCGCTCGAACAAACATAATAATCATACAATGTATGAATCTTAACATACTAAAATTATCACAATAAAATTACGTCCCAATGTTCACAGACGCTTGGAGAAAATTACAAGATGGAACCCGAGATTTCGAATGCATTGGAATTAAAACTGATTACAAATGTATTGGTGTTATGGGTTCAGGTAAAATATTGGGATATAATGTACCAACACACAAAACTATGTGTAATTTCGAACATTTATGGAAGGCACGAACTTGACGTCACCCAGCTCTTTGTTATTGTTTATAGCCAGCCATTTATGTGAGTAGTTCCAACTAGATTCTATCAATAAGACAATAAACGTGTAATGTTACACACAGTTTTGTGTGTTGGGTCGTTGCATCCGGTCGGCGAATGGTTTGATCTTTTTAGCATGAATAGGTTGATGTTAATGTATTGCGTTTGGGTAAAAATACTCACAACATCAGCCAGCCGAATATAACGTATCAACGCAACAAACTATGTGTAACCTTAAACATTTATAAATAGTATGCGTTTGGCTAAGAAGCTCACAACATTACCATCCGGAAGTATAACGGACCTACACACAAAACTATGTGTAACCTTAACTGTATATAATCGGGTTAATAAAGTTTAGTGAGAATTACTCAATAACGGGGATGGTTAAAAAAACAATAACAAAGACCTGAGTGACGTCAACTTCATTCTGTCTATAGTCTGTTTGATAAAATTTAGTGAGAACTACTCGTCGACCGTCAGGTCTCAAAACTATATCAAAATAGTGACGTCAACTTCGTTAACTCTATAGATAGAATGAAGTTGACGTCGCTCAGGTCTT
>NC_088373.1:31160058-31167558 GCF_034508935.2 Berghia stephanieae | reverse complement strand
AGAATGTGTCTTGTCACTAAGAATTCAATTAATGCTTACCTCTCAAAATATATTTAGACTAGAAAATTAGATGCCAACGAAAGAGTGAAAATGGAGAGGATTCGTATGGGAACAAAACAGACAATGGACGTTTCGGGTACAAACCCTTCGTCAGCACAACAATACACGAACGAAGCCTCTCCATTTTCACTCTTACGTTAGTATTTTACGATCACCGGCTTCAGGCAGCCTCTACCGTTTTCTAAAATTAGACGCCATCACTCTGAAACAAGAAGATCAAGTACACAAGATATGAATCCAGTCCTCCGGAAGAGATTGTTACACTTCCAATGAGATAGGAACCAGCTTTTTGGTATCACACGTTTGTTCTCTGTTGCGTCCGGCTATCAGACCTTCACAAAAGTGGACATAAGATTACGTCATGGCGTTCGTGAACTAAATGCCTGATGATAAGAACCAAAAAAAAATTCGTTTTGATAATGAATACAAAGTGATCTTGTGTGTGTCGTTGTGAAGGTGTGTGTGTGTGTGTGTGTGTGTGCGCGCGTGCGCGATTCAAGGTGAGTTTTCGCTACAACTTGCTATTCTGACAGTTTGCAGTGCCGGAAGTAGTCTTCGCAGACGATGTAATCGGGTTATTTCAACTACAGTCATTCAATTCAAGACGTATCAAAACAAAAACGCTCGTGTGTTGTCTATTTGGTCGGTCGGGGAAATGGTCGGTAAGGGAAGGAAGGACTCTAAATAAATTTTTTTAATGTTTAACAAAAAATATATACTGAGTTGTGCCCCTTAATAATTAAAAAATTGAGCTTTATATAGCGCAATATCCACTAAATGTGCTCAAAGCGGTTTACAATGGGTCCCTGGTCAACAGCAACATTTAACATGTAGGACGGGAATTGACGCCTGTTAGGCGATATTACAATTTTTCTGACAAAAACAACGCTGTTAACGGCCAGGTACTCATTTACACCTGAGTACGGTTAGAGAATGTGAGTAAAGAGCCTCTTCCAAGGACTCAACTATGCTCCGAGCGCGAGGCTCGAACCTAGGACCTTCCGATCCGAAAGCGAGTGTCAATTCACTAGACCACATAGCCGCACAACCCACCCTTAAATCGCCTCTTAGTGAATGAAATAAGGTAGAATCGTATGACGCTATCCAAGGGGCAACGCCTCTCCACCCAATGACAAGAAATGTATAGAAGCTGTCGTTGATGCTGTTTCCGTTGACTGAAGGAACGTTATGACCCCAAAACTTACCGCTATGTCTATTTGAAGCTGTTGACTGTTTATAATATTTTTTTTTTTAAACTTACTTGGGGCTGAAGTGGCCGAGTGGTTAAGGCATTGCACTATGACCCAGAAGGTCCCGGGTTCGATCCCCGCTTCAGGCACTTTTGGTTTTTTTTCCTTTAGCAAGATTATTAACTCCCGATTTGCTCACTTGGACAACATGGGTGATTCCTGTTGACATCAGACATCTTGTTTGATGAATTATCTATATTCCTTCGTGGAATGCCTAGGCGACGATATCTTATGATGTCTTGGCGGAAGGGCATAATTCTTTTTTTTTTTACTTGTTAAGGTTCACAGATTTTAACAACAAATTAGTGTTCACTTAAATCTCTAAGATGTACGAAGCTATAATCAGAAATGAAATAAAGTACAAAAGGGGGGGGGGATAAATTTAGCGCAATGTCCATTAAACGGGCTCAAAGTGATTTACAAGAAGTCCCTAGCCAACAGCAACACTTGCATATGTAGAACAAGACATGACACCTGTTAGGCGATATTACAACAATTTTATTTCGACGGAGACAACGATGTTGCTGTCCAGGTACTTAGTTTACATCTGAATACAGAGGGAGGATATGCGTAAATATCCTTTTCCAACGACTCAATTATGCACCTCATAGAACCGGACTGGAACCCAGGACCATCCGTTCCGAAGGCGAATTTCATACCACTAGATCACATAGCAGCACACCAGACACTTCGCCATTTAGAGTCCTGACAAACTTCATCAAATGGGCTCAACACAGAGGTATCTCAAATTAGTCTGGCAATGAAGTATGTAGGTGAGCGCAAATCAATCTGGCATAGGGAGGCCAGATGGTAATTCCAAAAAAATTCAAATAATCGATTACTGTGCCAAAACAGATTTAGGAGCAGCGTGGCTCAGCGAGTTCGATTACCCGTGCGCTGTGTGGCCTTGAGCAAGTCACCTCGCCCTAGTTAATTTGCGGCGCTCTGCACTGCGGCTGACGCCTGCTTTATTCCACTTTTCCATTGGAATAGAACCTAGAGACAAATTTCCCCTATGGCATGAATAAAGGGATTTTTTAAATTAAATAAATAAATTATAATAAATTGAGCTTTGTACAGTGCAATATCCACTAAATGTGCTCAAAGCGATTTAAAAGCGCATTAAACAAACAATTGAGTCATACTAGAGGGTATATATATATATATATATATATATATATATATATATATATATATATATATATATATATGAAATGATACAATAAACGGAGGAAATAAATTATTCTCATTAAAGTAATATTACAGATAAGCTAATAGATTTCAAAATGTGAACGAATGATCAAGTCGGAGAGGTGGGAACGGGGAAATTTTCATGGATTGGATTGGGGTAACAAAAACAAAACAAAACAAAACACGATCTTTTCAAGTTTCTGACTTGAAGAAAAAATTGAAACGTTCGAAATCTCAATTCTAAGTCACACAAAATGTTTCAACCATCCCTCCTCTTCTTTCCCTCTCAAACTAACACACTCTCATTCGACTTCAAGCCATTCGACAACAGAACACGTCATTTTAATCAGAAAACACATTGTTGTCTTCAGTGCCGGAGAAAAACTAATTTTCAGAGACCGGAGAGCGCTTATACTGGAGAGAATAGTTATTTTACCGTGAAAATCATTATACGCAGTACTTCTGCAAATAATCACTCAAGGGGAACAACTCTTCGGGGACACAAACGTATGTTTAATTTTATTTGTTGTTCCCCTTTAATGAATACATATCTCCAGAAAGACGCCCGGTTTCCTGTTAAGCTTGGCTAAACTAAAATTGACTGTTTTAAATAGTTCTATTTGTCTTAAGAGTTATCTTTCTCAAGGCAACATAAATACGATGATCTTAAATCTCTGCAAGGCTGAATGAGATTGGGAAAAAGTAGGGAGAGTTGAGACGCTGTCATTACAAGACGAAATGGTCTTGGCTAAATGGGTGATGAGTGCCATTTGCTATGTATCCAGTCCTCTTCCTATGAGATTTGAATCAGTTGTGGTGTTTTTATTTTCTTGTTTTACTTTCCCGTTTTGCTTTGTTTGTTTTGTTTTTTCTTGTGTTTTTTTTTTCTTGTTGTTTTGTTTCGTTTCCTGATTGTTCGTTTTTCACATCACAATTTATTTTGTTCTCTATTGGAAATGTTAAGTTATTGTAAAATACTAACTTACTTGGGAAAGTATAAAACGGGAGGGGCTGCCTGAAGCCGGTGATCGTAAAATACTAACGAAAGAGTGAAAATGGGAACAAAACAGACAATGGACGTTTGGGGTACAAAACCCTTCGTCAGCACAACAGTACACAAATAAACGTGGAAAACAAATAAAATATAATGAAAAATAACTTGTATCGTCATATTTTATTTGTTTTCCGCGTTTATTTGTGTACTGTTGTGCTGACGAAGGGTTTGTACCCGAAACGTCCATTATCTGTTTTGTTCCCATACGAAGACTCTCCATTTTCACTCTTTCGTTAGTATTTAGCTTACTTGGGCCGTCCCTTGGGGCGCCCAACATGAGCCACAAGTCTTCGCCATTCTGTCCTGTCCTCCATAAGCGTACGCAGCTCCCGGGTGTTGTCCATTCCTGTGTCATCCAGCAGACAGTCAATGTAGGTTTTATTCTGCCTGCCTCTGCTTCTGGTTCTCTCAGGTGGTTCCCATAGCACAAGAATGCTTGCAATCTCCTCATTGTGTCTCCAGCAGTGCCCCGCAAGTCTCAGTCTTCTCTTTTGAATCTTCGAGGTCACTGAAGGGGAGGTCACTGTAGAGCTCTGCATTTGATACGTGCTCTTTCCAGCTTACGTTATTGTAAAATGTATAATTAAAAATCCGACGTGTACAAGATCTATATTTAGATATCTATGTGCAAATAAGTGGACTTCGCCTTACACCAAACATCTAAATCTTTGATCTATAGGGAATGAGATTAGCGGAAGAATAGCGTCCCTTGATTGGACGTCACCTTACAGAAAGAACGTCAATTTGGTTTTGAAGTGTCTCAAGCCGCTTTCACCGGAAGCGAGGACGAGAGACGCATGCGCACAACCAACATGACGTTCTCTCTCTAATAACTTTTCCGCCGATGACGTCACAGGTTATGGGTGACGTCCAATCAAGGGACGCGACTCTTCCGCTAATCTCATTCCCTATACAGCTTTTATTTTCTGAATGGGGGCTTTTTTGTTCTTTAATTCATTTTAAGAAGCCCGAAATGCTCACGTAGCCCGAAACAATGATAACAAATTTTCTTCCAGGATTTGATTTGACGTGCACTTATTTTCAGGTCTGATAACCCAATTACTCGTAGATTATGGGCTTGTTATGGTAATGGAATTGTGAAAAAATAAAATAATAGATCGCAAAATTTTGTTCATTTCAACAATGTTCAGTAAGGTCCATAATTACGTTGGGATGTCAGACCTGCATATAAGTACACGTTGATTGGTTGAAAATGGAGCAATTGATCACCTTGTCATTCAATTTCTTTTCTACATACTGCTCTTTGTTGCAATGGTTTATTTCTTATTATCAATAAAGGAATTGAGATGTGACTGAAGTGGATTTTGTATGACAATATACATATATGCAGGTCTGACATCCGAACGAATTTATGGGCCTAGTTTAACAATGTTGTAATGAACAATATTTTGCGTCATTTTTTTTTTTAGATTTCTATTACAACAAAGAGTTCATAATTATTGGGTGATAAGACCTGATAATATTTGCACGTCGATTGTGTACCAATATATTGAGCGGTTTTATAACGGAATATCAAATGAACGAGCTTAAAGCCCTTTACAAGAAGTCCCAAGTCAATAGCAACTAATAACATGGAAGACGAGATATGATGCCTCTTGAGCGGCTATGTAGTCTAGTGGTATGACACTCGCTTTCGGATCGGAAGGTCCTGGGTTCGAGCCTCGAGCCCGGCGCATAGTTGAGTCCTTGGAAAAAGGCTCTTTACTCACATTCTCTCACCGTATTAAGGTGTAAAATGAGTACCTGGCCATTAACAGCATTGTCTTTGTCCGAAAAATTGTAATATCGCCTAACAGGCGTCATGCCCCCTCCTACATGTTAAATGTTGCTGTTGACTAGGGACCCCTTGTAAAGTGTTTTGAGCACAGTTATAAAAAGCTCAATTATTATTTAATTATTTTTATTTATATTTTTTTTTCGATAGCAACAACGCTGAAAGGGGTTAGAGGGAGTGACGACTCAATTCTACCCTTTTACACTTATATTGTGGAAGAGTATTGTACTTGATAGCATTTGGCATCAGGACTTTAAAAATGGTAAAAATCGAAAATTGAAATAGTTCAAGTACCCAAAAATGTTAATAACTCAATTTTGGTATCAGACACCAAAATCGGCAAAAATTACCCCCGCATACTACCTAAGGGTACTCATTTAACTCTGAATCCAGTGAGTAAATAACCTTTTCCTATGACTCAACGATGCCCCTCTCATAATGAGACTCGAACCCTTGACAATCTGGTCTGAAGGCGAGCGTCATATTGCAAGACCTCATGGTCGTTTACTGTTACAACAGTTGTAACGTCACTTCCTTCCTAATGACGCATGGTAACTTAGCAACACTGGCTCTAAACTATCGGAACAATGACGGACGCCCGTATGAAATATTTCTCCGGCGAGCATAAAAGCGTATCCAGAGGAAAAAAAACATAAATTTGATCATGTTTTGACTTTTACACATTCTGATCACAAGACAAATGAAAAGTTCTAGCCAGCATGAAAAATATAAAGTAATGATTTTCTTTGTTTAGAACCAAGATGGCCGCCGTTTCCAGGCGGCGTGACATCAGACTATTGAAACGTATTGTGATACATTCGTTATAGATAGTATGCGCTTACAACGTTGACATACGGAAGTATAACGGACCAACACACAAAACTCTATGTAACTTTGAACGTTTTATAGTCTGGTCAATACAGTTTAGTGAGAATTACTCATAAACACGGATGGCAAAAAACAATAACAAAGACTTGAGTGACGTCAACTTCATTCTATCTATAAGTCTTCTTGTCGTAATCAACGTCCAATAACGGGAGCGATCTATATTCATGTCTTTGTCCAACCAAGGAATCAATCACATGATTTGTTGCTGTCCAACGATTGGATATTTCTTAACAAATGTAAACACGCTGCTTTGTTTATGAAAGTTGTAAACATACCCATGTGTCAAGCTGAGCAAAAATGACCAATCGTGATATCAGATATATCAAAATTCGTGAACACTTTTCACTATATTGGTCACTTTGAACACATATTCCAAGCACACGGAAAGATATTATATATATTGTGCGCGTGGCTAAGAAACTCACAACATTGCCATCCGGAAATAAAACGGACCAACACACACAACCACGTGTACATTTGAAAGCTTATAGTCTGGTATATAGATAGTATGCGCTTAGCTAAGAAGCTCATAACATTGCCATCCGGAAGTATAACGGACCAACACACAAAACATTGTGTGATCATGAACTTTTAAAGTCGGGCTAATACAGTTTAGTGAGAATCGCTCACAAACGCGGATGGCAAAATACAATAACAAGGCTTGAGTGACGTCATCTTTGAACTATCTATACAGTTTAATGACAAAAAAAGTAAAATACTAAAAAACATGGATGGCAAAAAGTAATAACAAAAAGCTTAGTGACTTCATCCCATTATTGATAGAATGAAAATACGGTCTCACTGTAGTTATCTAAAACAACTGAATTGAATTTTCAATCCACTGCCAACCTATTTGTCATTTCACACCACATTCTTATCAATTATTCATCGCGCAAAATTACTGATAAAAGGCAAAACCGAAACGTCAACATAACTTATATTCAATAGTTAAATTGGAGCTTAAATTCAACGTCCTCCACTTAGTCATTTTACATCCGTCTTCAGTATTCATCATCCACTTTGCCGGTAGGAGACAAACCCGAAATTTCCACACCATAAATCTTGGGGAATGAAATTGGGTTGAACTTCTTTAGAATCTGAAAATGTTTGTTTAGAACGGCACGAATCAAATAGGAAAGAAAAAAACACAACAAGAAATCATCTCTCATCCTTACCACCTGGATCCGGCCATCCAGTGCACAAAGGTCAACGTTTCCGGTTGATTTTTCCTGCATTTTTCTTTCGGCTATTTCCGGCACGAG
>NC_088373.1:31120058-31155058 GCF_034508935.2 Berghia stephanieae | reverse complement strand
TCTCTCTCTCTCTCTCTCTCTCTCTCTCTCTCTCTCTCTCTCTCTACCTATCTATCTATATTTCTCTCTATCTATATATCTATCCATCTATCTATCTATCTATCTCTCTCGCTCTCTCTGTCCTTCTCTCTCTCTCTCTCTCTCTCTCTCTCTCTATTATATATATATATATATATATATATATATATTATATATATATATATTTATTTATATTGTTGAAGGGGGTGGGTTGGAATCACGTAGAGTGCTTGACAGTTTCATGGAGCGAATTATTTATTATCCTCACCTTATTTAGTTATTTCCTCCTACAACGTTTTTTCACTATTGTCATGTTGATATAAGTTTGGGTGTAGGGATCCTGTACTATGCTTGCATATTCGAGAATGGGCCATACTATAATTAAGTAGGGGAGTGTCTGAGTTTTGACGAGACAACCACTCAGGTTTCGTGTTTAACAAGCACTAATTTTGTTTGCCTTTGATATTATATTTGCGATATGTAATTTACATATGAGGTTTTGGGCAATATTTAGCCCAAGATATCTAGAAGATTTGGCTTTATCTAATTTTTGGCCATAAAGGTGGTCGTAATTTATATGTGTAATTATTGTGTTGGTTTGATGTCGTCAGAACGTTGCATTTGCTTACATTAAAGCCATGCTTTCTCCCAAGTCCTTGTTTAGTTCGAAGCTATATTCAATTGGTAGATGTGCTTGTAAAGTGCAGTATCATCTGCAGATATACGAACATCAGATGTTAAGCCATCGGGGAGTTCGTTAATTAAAACGGGAAAAAGCAAAGGACCTAGAACCCATCCTTGGGGGACTCCTGGGGTTACCCGGCCTATATCAGACGTTTGATCTCCGACAACTACTTGTTGGGCTCTGTCGCTCAGAAATGATTCTATGTATTTCAGTGTCCTACAAATTATCCAAATTTTCTAGATCTTGTAGAGAAGACGCGGTTGTGGTACTTAATCAAATGCTTTCTCGTAATCAAGGAGTATCAGTTCGGTTTGTCCACCTTTGTCAAGTTCCAGTGAGAAGTCATTGGCCATAGAGACTAGCTTTGTTTCACATGATCTGCCTTTTCTGAAACCGTGCTGCGCATCATTCAGTAATTCGTTTAACTCAAGTTGATCTGTTATAGAGGACATTACGAAGTGTTCCAGTGGTTTACAGCATGTACAGGTCTGGCAGAGTGAGCGATGACTCACAGCAATTTTCCTCTCACATCTTTTATGGATTGGTTGTACATAAGCATGTTTACATATTTGGGGTATGAAGCCTGAATTTACAGACATTTCTAACATTTTAGTCAGCGCAGGGGCAATCTCATTTGCTACGACTTATAGAAGCCACGGTTAAATATTGTGGGGTCAGGGTTCCTAACTACTTGTTTTTAAATTATTTAGCAGACTTTCAACGCCCTCGACTGTTACACCAATCTCTGGCATAATTGGGTGTGTTGTTGTTTCTTGTCCTAGTGTCCTATTGTTTTGTTCAGATGTAAAAGCGGAGTAGAATTGTTTGTTAAGAATGTAAACCTTTTCTTAGTTATCAACACGTATGACATTCTGGTTTCTAAGAAGTGCAACTCTTATGGTGTCACACTTTTTACTTTTAATAAATGTCCATAAGGGTTTGTTACTATTCTCGTCAATTAGATTTTTCACACAATCTCTGCAGGCCTTTCTGTTCTTTTGTCTTATTTCCTTTTTAATGTCATCATATTTCTGCCAATATTCAGTCCTCTTCGTTTATATTGTATTTCACCTTGTGTTATCCAAGATTGATGGATTTTTTTTTTGAGAGAAAAGTTTTTTGAAATATGTTTGACTACGGTCAGATTGACCTGTTTATGAAACCTACGGTGAGTTTGACCCGTTTATAAAAGCCACGTTCAGTTTGACCAGTTTGTGAAAGCTACAGTCAGTTTGACCAGTTTATGAAAGCTACAGTCAGTTTGACCAGTTTATGAAAGCTACGGTCAGTTTGACCAGTTTATGAAACCTACGGTCAATTTGACCAGTCTATGAAAGCTACAGTCAGTTTGACCAGTTTATGAAAGCTACGGTTAGTTTGACCAGTTTATGAAAGCTACGGTCAGTTTGACCAGTTTATGAAAGCTACGGTCAATTTGACCAGTTTATGAAAGCTACGGTCAATTTGACCAGTTTATGAAAGCTACAGTCAGTTTGACCAGTTTATGAAAGCTACAGTCAGTTTGACCAGTTTATGAAAGCTACAGTCAGTTTGACCAGTTTATGAAAGCTACGGTCAATTTGACCAGTTTATGAAAGCTACAGTCAGTTTGACCAGTTTATGAAAGCTACGGTCAGTTTGACCAGTTTATGAAGGATACGGTCAGTTTGACCAGTTTATGAAAGCTACGGTCAATTTGACCAGTTTATGAAACTTACAGTCAGTTTGACCAGTTTATGAAAGCTACAGTCAGTTTGACCAGTTTATGAAACCTACGGTCAATTTGACCAGTTTATGAAAGCTACAGTCAGTTTGACCAGTTTATGAAAGCTACCGTCAGTTTGACCAGTTTATGAAAGCTACAGTCAGTTTGACCAGTTTATGAAAGCTACGGTCAGTTTGACCAGTTTATGAAAGCTACGGTCAGTTTGACCAGTTTATGAAAGCTACGGTCAGTTTGACCAGTTTATGAAAGCTACAGTCAGTTTGACCATTTTATGAAGGATACGGTCCGATGATGAGTCCTACAGTACTTACTTCTGACATTAACAAGTTCACGAACTGTTATGGCTGTGCAGATTGATATGATAGCGAAGGGGAGCATGTAGGTCCCTATTGTTTCCATGTAACCCTGCCACTCTATGAGCATGGCATTAGTGGTACAAATAGGCCTGGAAGAAAGAGAAGAAACGATGGTCATCAATGGTGAGTCAGTCCGTAGGTCTTGTGAGGAAGAGGTGGAGATGGCTGGAATGTCCTAGAGAAGAAGAAGAAGTGGAGGAGGAGGAGGAGGAGGAGGAGGAGGAGGAGGAGGAAGAGGAGGAGGAGGAGGAGGAGGAGGAGGAAGAAGAAGAAGAGGAGGGGAGGAGGAGGAGGAAATAGAGATGAAAGATTAGGAGCAGGAGCAGAAGAAGGAGAGGTTTGGAAGATGAACAACAAGAGAAGATGGAATTGATGGATAAAAGGGGGGAAGAGGAGGAGAAGAAGAAGAAGAAGAAGAAGAAGAAGAAGAAGAAGAAGAAGAAGAAGAAGAAGAAGAAGAAGAAGAAGAAGAAGAAGAAGAAGAAGAAGAAGAAGAAGAAGGAAACAGGATACAGTGAAGATGTACCATTGAAGACACACGTTCCACAAGAAATATAAAGAGTTAAATTTAATCAAATTAATCTTATCGATGGTCGGCGGATCAAACCTCTGAAGTCCCGATTTTCACGATCGGCTATCAAAACGCTGAAGTCGACATAAAGAGCTTTGCGCACCGTGTTGTATTTAATGTTGGGCAGACCAAACCTCTGATGACGCTGACCCGCCCAAAATTAGATATGAAGTGGTGCGCAAAACCCGTTTCTCGATTTCAGAGTTTTGATCCGCCGATCGTGTAAAAAAAGGACTTCAGAGTTTTGATTCGCCGATTGTGAAAATCGGGACTTCAGAGTTTGGATTCGTCGATTGTGACAATCGGGACTTAGAGTTTTGATGATTCGCCGATTGTGAAAATCGGGACTTCAGAGTTTTGATTCGCCGATTGTGAAAATTGGGACTTGGAGTTTTGATTCGTCGATTGTGGAAATCGGGACTTTAGAGTTTTAATTCGCCGATTGTGACAATCGGGTCTTCAGAGGTTTGAACCGCCGACCATCGATATATTGAACGCACAGATTGACTACAATACCCGTATATTTGGTGGTCGATGACCATTGATGTTCGAGAGATCGGGATTTGACCCACGTTCACAACCACGATCAAAGCTGTTGAAAAATGGAAGAAAAAAAAACAAAACATTACGAAACGTTTCAAAATGTGGCCCTCCGTCTCAAAACGGTATTATGTTGGGATGATTCCGACCCCAAAAAGTAAATTTAGAGATAGCATGATGAGAAATTGGAGCTTAGAAGTTTTTGCAATGCAAGTAATAGTCTTTATACTCCACCATAACATACAGAAATTAAACCCAAGTTGGATATTTGTGGCTATGAATTCAATTTCCCTTACCGAGTGGATCCCGACATAATACCGCTTTGATACGATTGGTCACAAATGGTCTTATGATCAGAATCGACGTGTACATATATGCAGGTCTAACATTCGAACCGAATTATATATGGGCCTTGTTTAACATTGCAATGGACAATCCTTTGCGTCATTTTTTTTTTTTTATTTAGATTTTCGTTACAGTGAGCCCATAATGAATTAGGTTATCAGACCTGAAAATAGGTACACGTCGGTCGGCATGAATAGTAAAGACAATTCTTGAGGTCATACCTTATACTTTTCTGGTTCCAAAATCATTGGAAGTGTGTATGTAACCAGTCCTTGGAAGGAGTAATAATGAATAGGTTACATTTTGAATCATAAGGTGGCATATCTATTTTAGTATCCGGATGCGGCTATGTGGTCTTGTGGTATGACACTCGTTTTCGGATCGGACAGTTCCTGGGTTCGAGCCTCGCTTGACACATAGTTGAGTCCTTGTAAAAGGCTCTTTACTCACATTCTCTCACCGTACTCAGGTGTAAAATGGGTACCTGGCCGTTAACAGCGTTGTCTATGTGCGAAAAATATGTGATATCGCCTAACAAGCGTCATGTCACGTCCTACATGTTACGTTGTTGCTGTTGGCTAGGGACCCCTTGTAAAGCGCTTTAAGCACGTTTAGTGGATATTGCGTTATATAAAAGCTCAAATAGTAATAGACAGATGCTAAGAACTAAGGGAGGTAAAAAATCAAAGATGGAAGATCTTTATTAACGCCCATGACATATATTCAGATTAGAAACTAAGATATAATCACTTTGAAATCAAAAGATCAATACGCTTCAATAGTCATGACGTCACTTCCCTCGTTAAGACGCATGGTAACTTAGTAACTGGCTCTAAACTATCGGAACAATGGCGGACGCCCTTATAAAATATTTCTCCGACGAGCATAAAAGCGTATCCAGAGGAGAGAAAAAAAAATTATAAATTTGTGATCACAAGGCATATGAAAATTTCTAGCCAGCATGAAGAATAAAAAGTTCCAATTTTCTTTGTTTAGAACCACGATGGCCGCCGTTGTTGGGCAACGTGACATCAGACTATTGAATCCAGTTCAAGTGTTAGGTTGATATCTAGTACTAATGACAAATTAATGACAATAATAAATATGTTATTTATTTTTATTTAATTGAGCTTTTATCTAGCGCAATATCCACTGAACGTGCTCAAAGCGCTTTACAAGAGATCCCTGATCAACAGCAACATTTAACATGTAGGACGAGAGGGTCACATATACAAAATTCAGGATCCATTATTATGTCTATAAATTCAACTTTCAAAAACTAAAATAAATGTACATTTATATAGCTCAATATCCACTAAACGTGTTTATAATTGTGCGGCTATGTGGTCTAGCGGTATGACACTCGCTTTCAGATCGGAAGGTCCTGGGTTCGACCCTCGCGCTCGGTGCATAGTTGAGTCCTTGGAAAAGGCTCTTTACTCACATTCTCTCACCGTACTCAGGTGTAAAATGAGTACCTGGACGTTAACAGCGGTGTCTTTGTCCGAAAAATGGTAATATCGCCTAACAGGCATCATGTCCCGTCCTACATGTTAAATGTTGCTGTTGACCAGGACCACTTGTAAAGCACTTTGAGCACATTTAGTGGATATTGCGCTATATAAAGCTCACTTTTCTTTAAAGCGCTTCATAATGGGTCCTTAGCTGACAGCAACACTTAACATGTAGGACGAGACATGAAATTGGGTAGGCGATATATCACATTGTTGTTTTTCGAACAGAGACAATGCTATTAACGACCAGGTACTCATTCTAGACCCGAGTACAGTGAGAGAATGGAAGTAAAAAGCCATTTCCAAGGGCTCAACTATGTACCGAGCGATGTTTGAACCCAGGACCTTCCGATCCAAAGACGAGTATCATACCACAAGACCACACGAATTTTGTTCCTTTATATTTTTTTCGCCAACATTTTTAGAACTGGATCAATTTTTTAAAAATATATTTTTCTTTTTAAATTTTTAATCGCTATCATTCTTTTCAGCTACATAAAACCACGTGGGAACTGACCTACAGACATTATCCAGCTATTTTGTCTGTAACACAAAGCAACATAAAAACAGGCGGCAACTGACCTACATACAAAATCCAGCTATTTCGTCTGTTACACAAAGCAAAATAAAAGTACGCTGCAATTGACCTACAGACATAAGCCAGCTATTTGGTCTGTTACACAAAGCAACATAAAAGCACGCGGCAACTGACCTACATACAAAATACATTTATTTCATCTGTTACACAAAGCAACATAAAAACACGCGGCAATTGACCTACAGACAGTATCCACCTATTTCGTCTGTCACAAAAAGCAACACAAAGACACGGGACACCTTACCTATACAGATAATCCAGCTATTTCGTCTGTTACACAAAGCAACACAAAAACACGTGACAACTTACCTATACAGATAATCCAGCTATTTCGTCTGTTACACAAAGCAACACAAAGACACGTGACAACTTACTTATACAGATAATCCAGCTATTTCGTCTGTTACACAAAGCAACACAAAAACACGTGACAACTTACCTATACAGATAATCCAGCTATTTCGTCTGTTACACAAAGCAACACAAAGACACGTGACAACTTACCTATAAAAATAATCCAGCTATTTCGTCTGTTACACAAAGCAGCACAAAGGCACGTGACAGCTTACCTATACATATAATCCAGCTATTTCGTCTGTTACACAAAGCAACACAAAGACACGTGACAACTTACCAATACAGATAATCCAGCTATTTCGTCTGTTACACAAAGCAACGCAAAGACACGTGACAGCTTACCTATACAGATAATCCAGCTATTTCGTCTGTTACACAAAGCAACACAAAGACACGTGACAGCTTACCTATACAGATAATCCAGCTATTTCGTCTGTTACACAAAGCAACACAAAGACACGTGACAGCTTACCTATACAGATAATCCAGCTATTTCGTCTGTTACACAAAGCAACACAAAGACACGTGACAGCTTACCTATACAGATAATCCAGCTATTTCGTCTGTTACACAAAGCAACACAAAGACACGTGACAGCTTACCTATACAGATAATCCAGCTATTTCGTCTGTTACACAAAGCAACACAAAGACACGTGACAGCTTACCTATACAGATAATCCAGCTATTTCGTCTGTTACACAAAAGCTCCTTCTTAAACGGAAACTTGACAACGATAAATCGGTCCACAGCCAAGCACACGTTCATCCAAACGGAAATATTCATTATCACAAACATCAAATGGTTACGAATCCTAGAAATTAAACAAAAACAATCAAAAATTGAGCTTTTATATAGAGCAATATCCACTAAATGTGCTCAACGCGCTTTACAAGGGGTCCCTGGTCAACAGCAACATTTAACATGTAGGACGGGATATAACGCCTGTTAGGAGATGTTATAATTTTTCGGACAAAGACAAGGCTGTTTACGGCCAGGTACTCATTTTACACCTGAGTACGGTGAGAGAATGTGAATAAAGAGCTTTTTCCATGGACTCACTATGCGCCGAGCGCGAGGCTCGAACCCAGGACCTTCCGATCCGAAAGCGAGTGTCATTCCACTAGACCACATAGCAGCACTATTTAAAGCAAATTGTTGTCCAGTATTGTTATCACCATTAATCAGGTAAACAGCTGTACTCAGGAATGGCACGTAAGTATTTTTAAAATTTGGCCAGGAAACTCGTCCTTCAAATATCTAATCGTCAAAATGACCCTCATCTTAGCAAAGATTCTCAACACTGGGAGCTCCGAATGTCCCAGGATTGAGAATTTTTAGTGAGAATGAGAGTCATTTAAATCGATCGGTATTTGAAGGACGAGTTTTCTGGCCAAATTTTAAAATACGTGTCTTTCATTTAATTTTACAGAGTACATTTTTTACTAGAGTAAAAGACAACGTAAAGGATAATAGGGAATGAGATTAGCGGAAGAGTAACGTCCCTTGATTGGAAAAGTTATTAGAGAGAGAACATCATGTTGGTTGTGCGCATGCGTCTCGCTTCCGGTGAAAGCGGCTTGAGACACTTCAAAACCAAATTGACGTTCTCTCTGTAAGGTGACGTCCAATCAAGGGACGTTACTCTTCCGCTAATCTCATTCCCAAAATGTGAATTTATATAGATAGAAGGACATAGCGTCATTCGGGTATTTGTTATTGATTTTTACCATCCACGTTTATGAGTAATTCTCACATAGCTGCATTATATATCTTTATCTCTCTATCTATCTCGCACACACACACAGACACACACACACACACACACACACACTCAAAACATATACACACCCTCTCTCTGTCTCTCTCTATCTCTCTCTCTCATACACAAATACACATACACTCCCTCTCTTTCTCTCTCTCTCTCTCTCTCTCTCTCTCTCTCTCTCTCTCTCTCTCTCTCTCTATCTATCTCTCTCTATATATATCTATCTATCTATCTATCTATCTATCTATCTATCTATCTATCTATCTCTTGCTCTCTGTCTAACTCTTTCTATCTCTCTCTCTTTCTCTCTCTTTATATATATATCTCTCTCTCTCTCTCTCTATCTATCTATCTATCTATCTATCTATCTAGCTATCTAGCTAGCTAGCTATCTATCTATCTCTTTCTGTCTCATTTAAACTTTCTTTCTTTTTTAATTCAAATCATGTTTTTGTAAAACAATAATTTATTCACAACTCACAGACAAGGCACTTCCCATAGCATGACTGTGTTCAGGTGGAGTTCAGGCGAAACCATGCTCAAGGCGTTCGAAACGGAAGACGTGGTGACAGTGTAAAAGTCTACCACAGACATGACAACCAGGTAGAGGGAATAGGAATACGTCCTGTACTTGGCCGTGCTCATGACGATGATCATAATCACCAAAGTTGGCTGTGGATGGAACGGGGGGGGGGGGGGGAATTTTTTTTTAATTGAGCTTTATATAGCGCAATATCCACTAAATGTGCTCAAAGCGCTTTACAAGGGGTCCCTGGTCAACAGCAACATTTAACATGTAGGATGGGACATGACGCTTGTTAGGCGATATTACAATTTTTCGGACAAAAACAACGCTGTTAATGGCCAGGTACTCATTTTACACCTGAGTATGTGAGAGAATGTGAGTAAAGAGCCTTTTCCAATGACTCAACTATGCGCCGAGCGCGAGGCTCGAACCCAGGACCTCCCGATCCGAATGGAGATGGAACAAAATAGGGAAAAAAGTTGTGACGGTATAATAATAATAATATCTAAGGGGCATCGTGGCTCAGCGGAACGGTCTTTACTTCGCACCCGAACGGTACCGAGTTCGATCACCTGGTGCTGTGTATCCTGGAGCAAGTCACCTCTTCCTAGCTCAATTTGCGGCGCTACACTGCGGCTGACGTCTGGGTTATTCCATTCTTCCCTTGGAATAGACCCTACAGACAAAATATCCCCTATGGGATGAATAAAGGATTTTTTTATTTTTTTTGCTAATTTTCCGGTCCCATACTCCTTGAAAGTGTGAATGAGCAGCGGATAGTTCAGTACTCATATTAATCATTCTCTCATCGTACCTAGCCTTAGTGCGTCTATGTCGTCTTGTAGTGCGACATTCGCTTTCAGATCGGAAGGTCCTGCGTTTGAGTATCGCTTAGTGCATAGTTGTTTCCTTGGAAAAAAGACTCTTTACTTACATTATATCACCGAACTCAGGTGTAGAGCTGGAGCGGGAATTGGGTTGTAAAGTCTTGCGAATACCAAGTCATTTTTGGAAACGTCTTTCAGACTCCAAGCCGCTCGGTTTGTTTTGATGTCATGGCACAAACTAAACCTAGATGCATCGTTTTGTGTGTGAAGACATGCGGGTAAATTCAATGCTTGTCAGTGAGAAAAAAAAGAAACAGACAAGCTGCTTTTAGGGGGGAAAAAGGAACGATAACCCTAACAACTTAACATTTCAAAGGCGAAGTTCAATCTTGCTTGGAGCTAAAAGAAGATCTTACTGTTTTCATCATAAGACAAATAACGGCAAAACAATTATAGTTTAATCGAAGCCTGTGTCGCAATGGTGGAAACGGTTTATTATTCAGCATTGAAAATAATATAAAGGAAAACTATTATTTGAAAACAAAAAACAAAAACTGTTCCACTGGCAAAGGGTTAATTGCACGCACCGTCCAGTATCCCGTGACAACTCCTACCTTACTTGCTAATCATAGAATAACTAATTAGCAAACAGCAACACTGAGTTAAAAAATTAACAAAGAAGAAATACGGGTGGATGTGGGAGAAAAACTAAATAGCAATGAAATCCTTTAAAGGCTAAATTCGATCTTATTTTGTCCCAACACCAGATCTTCCCGTTTCCATCCAAGGCAAGTAACAGCACAGCGAGTATCTGTAGTTGAAGTCCGAGTCGCGATTATCTGACTTCTTACAAGGAGGAAACGCTTTGTTCTCCATAAAAAATAATAAAGATAAAAAGAAACTATTATCTGAAAACAAAAAGAAAACAACTTCGTTGTTAAGGGGTTCGAACATCTACAAGACACGTGTCCGTGATACTCCCTTGTATTACGTCATCAGATGATCCGTCTCCCTTTGACCTTCCCCCATGACCCCTCTTCTCATCCTTTATCCCTCCAAATCTCGAAATTCCAGGCGAGATGTGAATTGGTTTCTCTCTCGTTCAATTAAAACCAAGACATCGGGTAGCTTGTTTACAATTGGATGTGAATTGTTTTATCTCTCGTTCAATTTAAACCAAGAAGACATCGGGTAGCTTGTTTACAATTGGATGTGAATTGTTTTATCTCTCGTTCAATTTAAACCAAGAAGACATCGCGTAGCTTGTTTACAATTGGATGTGAATTGTTTTATCTCTCGTTCAATTTAAACCAAGAAGACATCGGGTAGCTTGTTTACAATTGGATGTGAATTGGTTTCTCTCTCGTTCATTTAAAACCAAGACATCGCGTAGCTTGTTTACAATTCGATGTGAATTATTTTCTCTCTCGTTCAATTAAAACCAAGACATCGCCTAGCTTGTTTACAATTGGATGTGAATTGGTTTTTCTCTCGTTCAATTTAAACCGAGACATCGCGTAGCTTGTTTACATTTGGATGTGAATTGTTTTCTCTCTCGTTCAATTTAAACCGAGACATCGCGTAGCTTGTTTACATTTGGATGTGAATTTTTTCTCTCTCGTTCATTTAAAACCAAGACATCGCGTAGCTTGTTTACAATTCGATGTGAATTATTTTATCTCTCGCTCAATTTAAACCAAGACATCGGGTAGCTTGTTTACATTTGGATGTGAATTGTTTTCAAAGCTATACAGTTCCCAAGTTCCGATTCAATGTTCGGTGAATAGCTCTACCGCAAGGGTCTTGTGGACAGCGGGTTGTTCTGGTTTACCGCCACAGCTCTCGTACCAAGTTGGTTACAGCGATGTCTCTGTCTGAAAAGAAAATTGCAATATCACCTAATAGGCGTCATGTCTCGTCCTACGTGTTATGCGTTGCTTTTGGGTAGGAACCCCTGAGCACATTAACTCTCTCCTTACCGATCATGTTAAGTATTTTCCCAAAATGGCAGGCTTACCCAACAGAAAAAAATTGATTTTAAAAACCCAAACAAGCAGTCTACATAGCAACTTTATGTTCTTATTAATTAAACAAAGATCATTCCTCAAAGTTTGTGATGTAAAAAATAAATCTGAATAAGAAAAAAATGTATTTTGTGTCGTAACAAATATGACGATTTTGCTGTAGGTGGTAAGGAGAGGGTAAAGTGGATATTGCGCTATATAAAATATCATGCTTACTATACTTAAATCTCTTTTTGCTTAAATTGACACCTTCTCGGATTTGTGTGAAGTTTTCATATGTGACCCATCGTATCAATGCGGTATTATGTCGGGATCCACTCGGTAAGGGAAATTGAATTCATAACCACAAATATCCAACTTGGGTTTAAGTTCTGTATGTTATGGTGGAGTATAAAGACTAGTGATTGCATTGCAAAAACTTCTAAGCTCCAATTTCTCATCATGCTATCTCTAAATTCACCTTTTGGGGTCTGAATCATCCCCACATAATACCGTTTTGAGACGGAGGGTCAGATATGATGTCGAGGTTTGTTGCTGTTGACTAGGGACCTATTCGAGCACTTTTAGTGGATATTGCGCTGTATAACTGTTTATGATTTAAGTTAAAGTTTAATTGTATATGGAGTATCAAGACAAATGTCTTTATTTCCACTTACCAAGCCGAGTATGGTGAATAATATGTCCAAGATGTGACCAATGACCCCTGGTTCAAATATATCTGGGGAAGATGAGGACAAAATATAAGTATGTGCGGCTATGTGGTCTAGTGGTATGACACTCGCTTCCGGATCGGAAGGTCCTGGGTTCGAGCCTCGCTCGGCGCATAGTTGAGTCCTTGGAGAAGGCTCTTTACTCACATTCCCTCACCGTACTCAGGTGTAAAATGAGTACCTGGCCGTTAACAGCGTTGTCTCTGTCCCAAAATTTTGTAATATTATCGCCTGACAGGCGTCATGTCTCGTCCTACATGTTAAATGTTTCTGTTGGCCAGGGACCCCTTGTAAAGCGCTTTGAGCACGTTTAGTGGATATTGCGCTATAAAAAAGCTCAAGTTTTTTTTATGTGTTAAGATCTGGTAATGGTTATTTTTTTTATGGGAGGAGAGGTGGGGTTGGGGTGGATTGGGGGATGATATAGTGATGAAGTTGAGGATGATGATGATGGTGGTGGTGATGATAATGATGATGATGATGATGATGATAATGATGATGATGATGATGATGATGATTGTGATGATGATGATGATGATACGTAAGGAGAAAGGGGGGAAGTGATAAAATGGAGACGAAAGAGGAAGAGGAGGAGGAGCATGATAGTGTCTGTTTACAGGAAGAGTTGGATGCTGTGACGCATCGTTATACATTTTTACATAAAACAGGCCTGCCTATTATAAGAAACAAGTCTTAGAATTACGAAATTTTTGGTCTTTACTTGGCCGTTAACAGCGTTGTCTCTGTCCTAAAAAAATTATATCGCCTAACAGGCGTCATGTCTCGTTCTACATGTACATGTTACTGTTGGCCAGGGACCCCTTGTAAAGCGCTCTGAGCACGTTTAGTGGATATTGCTCAATATTTTTGACGTCATGACTTCTCTGTCCCATTCTAATGACTAACAACGTGAAATTAAATGTGAGCTTCAATTTAATACACGAAAACAGATGTTTATCTTACACTCAATTTCACATTGTTATTTATTATTTCTTCGAGCTTCGAGCAGCAAGATTTAAACTATTCTAATGACTTACGTTTTTTATTAGGATAATAATCATAACCGGTTCCATTAGAGCTGTTTGAAGTTATATTATAGTCTGGCATTAGTTGGTACGGGTCTGTCACCTCCTCCTGCATTTTCCTGGATCGTCTTCGTTTTCCTGTTTAAAAAATACCAAAACAAAAAAAAGAAGATAAAATGAAAGAAAGGGGGTAAAAGAAAACAGAAGGATTAACTTTTTTGTCGTTGATTTCAGATATTATCATAAGCTACAAGTTTTACATACCATCATATCATGGTTGATTTCAGGTATTGTCGTAAGCGACAAGTTATACATACTATAACTGTTTATTGTCGTAAGCGACAAGTTATACATACTTTACCTGTTTATTGTCGTAAGCGATAAGTTATACATACTATACCTGTTTATTGTCGTAAGCGATAAGTTATACATACTATAACTGTTTATTGTCGTAAGCGATAAGTTATACATACTATAACTGTTTATTGTCGTAAGCGACAAGTTATACATACTATACCTGTTTATTGTCGTAAGCGATAAGTTATACATACTATAACTGTTTATTGTCGTAAGCGATAAGTTATACATACTATAACTGTTTATTGTCGTAAGCGACAAGTTATACATACTATACCTGTTTATTGTCGTAAGCGATAAGTTATACATACTATACCTGTTTATTGTCGTAAGCGATAAGTTATACATACTATAACTGTTTATTGTCGTAAGCGATAAGTTATACATACTATAACTGTTTATTGTCGTAAGCGATAAGTTATACATACTATAACTGTTTATTGTCGTAAGCGATAAGTTATACATACTATAACTGTTTATTGTCGTAAGCGATACGTTATACATACTATAACTGTTTATTGTCGTAAGCGATAAGTTATACATACTATACCTGTTTATTGTCGTAAGCGACAAGTTATACATACTATAACTGTTTATTGTCGTAAGAGACAAGTTATACATACTATACCTGTTTATTGTCGTAAGCGACAAGTTATACATACTATACCTGTTTATTGTCGTAAGCGACAAGTTATACATACTATAACTGTTTATTGTCGTAAGCGACAAGTTATACATACTATACCTGTTTATTGTCGTAAGCGACAAGTTATACATACTATAACTGTTTATTGTCGTAAGCGACAAGTTATACATACTATAACTGTTTATTGTCGTAAGCGACAAGTTTTACATACAATCAAATCATCATTGATTTCAGTTATTGTTGTTAGCGTTTTTCATAATATCAAATCATCCTTGATTTCAGATATTGTCATAAGCGACAAGTTCTACATAGCATCATATCGGTCGTGCTTGATTTCAGATATTTTTGTAAGCGACAAGTTTTACATACCTTATTATCGTCCTTGAGTTCAGGTATTTTCATAAGGGACAACTTTTACATACAATTATATCGTCTTTGATTTAATTTACTTTTGTAAGTGACAAGTTTCACATATTGTCATATCGTTATTGATTTCAGGTATTGTCATAAGCGACAATGTTTACATACTATCAAGTCATCGTTGATTTCAGGTATTGTCATAAGCGACAATGTTTACATACTATCAAGTCATCGTTGATTTCAGGTATTGTCATAAGCGACAAGGTTTACATACTATCATTGAAAGAAGTATCGGAATGAAATAATATACAAACCATCACATAATATATTATAATTAACGTGTGATTATTCCCATGTCTTATGGAACATTTTGGTATTGTTATTCACAGTGGCTGTAGAGAATAGATTGTGCTAATTTTGAGAGTATCTAAAATGTAAAAGAAAAATATATAGAATGACAATTTGGGTTATTTAGCTTTGAGGTTTATACACAACTGCTCGGTACCACCTTTTCTGTTGCAAAAGGACTTTTAAACTGATTTCCTGCCGTTTAACCGAAAATCGTCACATTCGTTACGATACAACCAACATCTTTATCATTCCGATTTCTTATGAACATCACAAAATTTAAAGAAACATTTTTTGTTATAGCTATAAAAACTTGACACTATGTCATAGAGCTCATTTTGCTAAACAATATTGTCTATAGAATGTACTTGTTGGTTTTCGGTTTGAGTAAGAAAATTCTATTTTTGTGTTGGGTGGGCGTGACGTTTTTGGGAGAACCCTGAAAATGGCTGGTAAGGAAAGAGTTAAAAAAACCCTAAATGCATTAAAATTGTCAGTTTGTTGACATCAACGATCATCGAGTAGTTCTTCAGAGTCAATAAGCCCATAGAACAGAAATTTGTCCCAATTTCTATGGCTTGAAACTGACAATAGCGATTGCTTGCTACCCTTTGTTTAGGACGTTAGACGACGGCAAAATACTTTCCACCAGATCTGACAGACTCAGCTACTACATTTTTATGCATGCCATGCCTGTAAACGAATTTCCATTTTTTGGATGAGTAAAGTATGTCGTTATTATTATTATTATTATTATTATTATATTATTATTATTATTATTATTATTATTATTATTATTATTATTATTATTATTATTATTATTATTATTTATTATTATTATTATTATTATTATTATTATTATTATTATTATTATTATTATTATTATTATTATTATTATTATTATTATTATTATTATTATTATTATTATTATTATTATTATTATTATTATTATTATTCACGGCTGGATGGAAAAGGAAAGGTTCAGAAAATATCTGGACTTCCTCCTGGATCGATCTTGGTTCCTTAGCGTGTGAAGAAACTGCTCTACCAACCGAGCCTCCCAGGGACTCCCAGCATCTTCAAGCTTCTTTTTTTTTTACTTGTTGATGTAGTTTATGTCTGGTGTCTGTTGCTTTCTGCTTGTGGTGTGGATCTGGTGTCTCTGATGGAGCAGACGAATCCTTGTCAACCAAAAGCGCGTAATGTCATGTACACAGTATATCCACCCTTTTAGCTGACAACGAAATGGTCTGTAGGATTATATTATAGCCTTTAATACGCTTCAACAGTCGTGATGTCACTTCCCTCGTAATGGCGCGTAGTAACTTAGTAACTGGTTCTAAAACAATCGGAACAATGGCGGACGCCCTTGTGAAATACTTCTCTGACGAGTATAAAAAGTGTATCTGAGGAGAAAAACATTATAAATTTGATCATGTTTTGACTTTTATACATTGTGATCACATGACATGTGAAAAAGTTCTAGCCAGCATGAAGAATAAAAAGTACCGATTTTCTTTGTTTAGAACCAAGCTGTTCGTTGCTGGGCGGACGTGACATCAGACTATTCAATCCTATTGACAATCAGAACTGTAGTCAACAATCATACATCAGGATATTAATTGCCGTGCTATCGTGTCAATATGCAGGGGCTCTTTGTTGATGCTGTGCATTTAGCCAAACTGCCCACAACATCAGCCGGTTGGATATAACGTACCAATACAGAAAGCTATCTGTAACGCCTTAAACGTTTATAGAAGGAACGAAATTGTCGCCATCCAGCTCCTATTTATTGTTTTTTTTCATCTATTTTTATCAGTAGTGTTCACTAAATTCTTTCAATCAGACTATAAACGTTAAAGGTTACGCATATTTTTGTTTGTTGGTTCGTTACATCCGGCTGGCAGATGTAATGATTTGTTTTGGCTAAACGCTTAGCATTCATTAATAGAATATAGACTGGCAGTCAGGATTGTAGACAGACAGAAAATACCTCAGGTTTTCACTGGCGTGTAATCCAATTAATTGAGCTGAGCAGCAAATGCTTCATCAAAACATGACCCAGATAATTAGATGCAAATGACCCGAACTATGCTCCTTGACCCTTAACCTTGTCATACAGATCCAATCAACGTTTTTGTTTGCAACTGTGTATTCCGTACACCAGTGTTTTGAATACTGAATACACAGCTGTGTATTCGCCACACCGGAAGAGATTATAAGGGCTAAACTGTTTGACCGAGCGCAAAAAGGGGGAGTGTCGGCTGTTTTCTCACAGCGTAACTGTAACCGGAGTTGGGCGAGTTAGGGTGTCAGACGCGAGGAAGATGATGGGATTTACGTTCGTTTTTGGACTTGATTGTTTTTAAAGGTATAGCCTGACACTGACCAAAAAAAATGATGTCAAAAGACAATTCTTTGGCCGTAAAAGAAAACAAATCGTGAGTTGTATTCAATAGTTCAACCAATTGAATAACTTGTTTTCCTGGGCTCTACTAACGACAACTCACTGGAAGTTGCACAAAACTAAAAATGACGTCAAAATATAAGTCATAGTGGGTTCTAGTGTCAGGCTATATTATTATGTTAACGATGGCTATGGCCAGACTGTCGCCTTCGTTAACTTATAGCCTGATACTGACCAAAAAAGTATGTCAAAAAAAAGTCTTGGCCACACAAGAAAACAAAAACGTGAATTGTATTCAATAGGTCTACCAATGGGATCACTTATTGTTTTGAGCTCTACTAACTACAACTGACTTAGTACTGTACAAACTTAGAAACTGATGTCAAAAGACAAGTCCTAGTGGTCCCAGCGAATCCATCGTTAACTTATGCCCGACACTAAAACACGCTAAGACCCATATTTTGACGTCATTTTTAGGTTTTGGACCGCCCAGTGAGTTGTCGTTAGTAATGTTCAATAAAGCCAGTGATCTCATTGATTTATTTGTCTTCTTTTGTGGTCGAAGACAGACTTTCTTTTGACGCCATTAGGGGGTTAGTATCAGGCCACGAGTTTACGAAGGCCAAGATCAGAACCGTAGACGTGACTAAAATGAAAATATTATGGAGACTGAAACAAAGGGGCTCCTTTCGAGTGTATTCTCATTTCTTTTGTGCATCACCAAATTTTAAGAATACTTTTGTGATAGCTGTACATTTTTTTTAAATTGAGCTTTATATAGCGCAATATCCACTAAATTTGCTCAAAGCGCTTTACAAGGGGTCGCTGGTCAACAGCAACATTTAACATGTAGGACGGGACATGACGCCTGTTAGACGATATTACAATTTTTCGGACAAAGACAACGCTGTTAACGGCCAGGTACTCATTTTACACCTGAGTACGGTGAGAGAATGTGAGTAAAGAGCCTTTTCCAAGGACTCAACTATGCGCCGAGTGCGAGGCTCGAACCCAGGACCTTCCGATCCGAAAGCGAGTGTCAAGACTGTAAAGACTTGACACTGTGCTGTAGAGCTCATTTTGCTGAACAATATTTTGTATAGAATGTAGATTGTTGCTTTTCTGGTTCAGTAAGTAAACAAATCTATTTTTATTTTGATTGGGTGAAGTTTTGGGAAAAATCTGAATCTGTAGTAAGGAGGGAGATACGAAATTTAAACTCATGAAGCTAAGCAGCTATTTTCGCCGCCAAAACAAAGAGGCTGTCAGAACGTGGAAAAACACGTGTTCCTACCTTCAATAACTCTCTTTTTATAGCAATTTATAGGGGAAAAAAAACCCATAGATATGTGATTGTTAGGTGGCAAAAGAAGCACATACTCATAAATAGTCGATCACGCATCAAATTATGCTGTCTAGATATTGATATTTTATGAAACAAAATGCTAACATTTATCAAACTATTGTCCATCTATTTTTAGACCACGGTAGAGTTAATTATTGATAATTAATGCGCGTGTCTGAACAAAACAAAATTTCTTTGGACCACAATTTTCAGGACTGGGAACGGAACAAGGCAAGGGACCCCTGTCCTTTGAGAGTTGACAGTCTGCTGCCAAGAAATAAGTAAACAACGATGGATACGCTGGGACCCACTAGGACTTGTCATTTGGTGTCATTTTCTTTTTGGCCAGTTGCAGCGTAGCCATCGTTATCTTATAGCCTGACCCTGACCAAAACATGACTTCAAAATGCCAGTCTTTGACCACAAAAGAAAAATCGTGAGTTGTATTCAATAGTTCAACCAATGGGACTACTTGTTTCCATGAGCTCTACTAACGACAACTCACTAAGCAGTCATCATCATCATCATTGCCTTTTTCACCCTGGGTCAGGGTATAGGCCACAGACAAACAGTTTCCATCCTTCTCTATCTTGAGCTAACTTTTTAATCTCATTCCAGGTCTTACCACTTCTCTGTATATCAGCTTCTTTAATTCCTTCATAAATTCTGTCATTCCAGAAACTCTTCGGTCGCCCAAGCTAAAAAAAGTAATTGGTTTGTTTGTCTGCGTTTATGTAACAGTTTGAGTTTAACGGAAAGGGGTGTTAACCCTTTGCCAACCCCCAACCTGGAGGACCAGGTGACTCAAAGATGGGGGAATCACACACCATTAGTCGCCTTCTACGACACGCTGGCTTGGCGTTGGGCAAAAACCAAATATGACGTCAAAATGCCAGTCTTTTTGGGGGGTTTCAGTGTCAGGCTATAACTTAACGACGGCTACGGTATCAGGCTATAAGTAAACGATGGATACTGTCAGACAATAAGTTAACGGAGTCGACGGTCTGACCGACTGCTCGTGTCTGTAGTTTACTCATCGAGGTGTCCGACTTGTTCCATTCTTGGCCTTGTCCTCCTCTGGAGTAGCAAGCTCTCTCAATGTCAACTGAAAGCGCGTATTAGTATTTACACATTAAATCCACCCTTTAAGCTGACAACGAAATAGTCGTTGGAATACGCTTCAACAGTCGTAACGTCACTTCCCTCGTTCTCGTAATGACGCATGGTAACTTAGTAACTGGCTCTAAACTCTAAGAGGACGCCTTTATGAAATATTTCTCCGACGAGCATAAAAGCGTATCCAGGGGGAAAAAACATTATAAATCTGATCATGTTTTGACTTTTACACACTCTGATCACAAGACATATGAAAAGTTTAAGCCAGCATGAAGAATAAAAAGTACCGATTTTTTTGTTTAGAGCCACGATCGCAGCCATTGCTGGGCGACGTGACATAAGACTATTGAATCCAGTTCAATTGTTTGGTTGATATGCAGTACTAATGACAAATTAATGACAACAATAAATCTGTTACTTATTTTTATTTAATTGAGCTTTTATTTAGTGCAATATCCACTAAATGTGCTCAAAGCGCTTTTCAAGAGGTCCCTGATCAACAGCAACATTTAACATGTAGGACGGGACATGCCGCATTTTAGGCGATATTACAATTTTTCGGACAAAGACAACGCTGTTAACGGCCAGGTACTCATTTTACACCTGAGTACGGTGAGAGAATGTGAGTAAATAGTCTTTTCCAAGGACTCAACTATCCGCCGAGCGAGGCTCGAACCCAGGACCTTCCGATTTCAAAGCGAGTGTCATACCACAAAACCACATAGCCGCACAGTTTAAATATGATAAGATAATAGACCGAATGAGAATTCTAGGTGAATTAATTCTCAATATCTCCAATTGTGGAAAATGGAGTTAGTTAGAGAGTTTTGTAAAACAACTCTTCGTTTGTGTGTTTGTATAATGTGTGTGTGTGTGTGTGTGTTTGTGAATGTGCATGTATGTGTGTGTCTGTGTGAGTGTGTCTGTGTGTGTGTACCCTAGTTTGTGTTTTTACACGCAGTTTATCTTAAATTGAAATTCAAGAAACACTAATACTAATATTTAAATTTGTTACCGAAAATTTTCAAACTAATCTATTGTAGATTCTTTGAATCTTCAAATTATTTTTTTTTTTAATTACGCCCTTCGCAACATTAACGTACAGTAAAATGTAAAATGTGATTGTTGCTGTCCGAAGCTCGAAGAAATAAATTATAACGTGAAATTGAATATAAGCTTCAATTTCATTACAAAAACAGATCAAATGAACGTTTCGGGTTTCCCCTTTATTCATCTTAACTACGCCACTACCACATTATCTCGTTCATCTGGGGAGTTTCATTCATCCTGCTTTGTTGATAAAGGGGAAACCCGAAACGAAGCTTACATTCAATTTCACATTACTATTTATTAGCCCATAAGATCCCATCCCAAAGCATTTCGTGAAGGAATATAATAATCTTCTAATTCAGTGTCGTAAAAAACGTCTGATGCCTTTGTACACTTAAACATTCTTTTTTTGTGCGCACCAAATTTTATTCGGAGTTTAATATCCCGCTCCCCTTAGTTACCAAAAAACGCATCTGAAGGCATCTTTTTGTTTACACTCCAAGATTTTATTCGCGCCTATTAATTTTTTGTGCCGTCTATCTGGTTTTTAAAGTTGTTTATTTATGTTTTAATTGTTTTGTGTTATTTATTTTTTATTGTTGTTGGTGGTTGAAGAAGGGATTTGAGACCGAAACGTCCGTGTTTGGTATTTTGTTCTTTTCAGAAGCTGATATATTCTTATTTGCTTATTATTAATTTAGTATAAATTTGGTTAATTCCTCCTGAAGTCGATACAACCGTTACTTCTCCTCGATTAGCCAATCCGTTACTTTTATAAATGTAACGTTAGATATTCGAGGAAAACTATCGGTTTTTGTATATAAAATCATTTCAATTTGCCTTTGGGGTCGAATAGACACTTATAGATAGTATGCGCTTGGCTAAGAAGCTCATAACATTGCCATCCGGAAGTAATACGGGCCAACACACATAACTATGTGTAACCTTGGACTTTTATAGCCTGGTTAATATCGTGGCCTTCGTAAAGTTATGGCCTGACACTGACCAAAAAATGAAGTCAAAATGCCAATCTTTTGCCACAATAGAAAACAAATCGTGAGTTGTATTCAATATTTCAACCAATGGGACCACTTGTTTTCATGAGCTCTACTAACGACAACTTACTAGGCTGGTGCAAAAACCAAATAATGACGTCAAACTGCCAGTCCTTTTGGATTTCAGTATCAGGCTATAACATAACGATGGCTACGGCCTGACACTGACCAAAAAATGACGTCAAAAGGCCAGTCTTTTGCTACAAAAGAAAACAAATCGTGAGTTGTATTCAATCATTCAACCAATGAAATAACTTGTTTCCATGAGTTCTACTAACGACAACTCACAAGACGCTACACAAACCTAAAAAAATTACGTCAAACTGCCAGTCCTAGAGGGTTCTAGCGTAGCCATCGTTAACTTATAGCCTGATACTGAAATCGGAAAGGACTGGCAGTTTGACGTCATTATTTGGTTTTTGCACCGCCTAGTGAGTTGTCGTTAGTAGAGCTCATTGGTTGAACTATTGAATACAATTCACGATATGTTTTCTATTGTGGCAAAAGACCGGCATTTTGACGTCATTTTTTGGTCAGTGTCAGGCCATAACTTTACGAAGGCTGCGGTGTCAGGCTGTAATATGTTAACGATGGCTACCCTACGACCCGCCGCTGTTCGTGAACCGAGAGACGAGAATGAATGCACTCAGTATACAACCAAAGTATAGCACTAACGGCTATTGTTTGTATTCGGGCGACTCTCCGAGGGGCGCACTTATGTTCCCTTCCACTTGGTGTCTATAGATTATGTGCCATCACATCATAGCCATCCAAAAATATAACGGACCAATACAAAAAAAAAAAAACAATATGCAACCTTGAAAGTTTAAAGTCTGATTAATACAATTTAGTGAGAACTACTCATAAAAAATGCTGGCTAAAAACAATAACAAAGAGCTGAGCGACGTCAATTTCGTTCTATCTATAAACGAAAGTTTATTGAAGGTTACACATGTTTTGCGTGTTTGTATGTTTTATGTGGCTGGAAATTGTTGTGAGCATTTTACCTAAACGCTATTATCATCAAACTTGTTTCTGTGGGGGAAAATGCATTCTATTACACATCGCCTTTTGGCCTCATGTCTGGTCCTACTTGTAAAATATTATGGTTGGATTGTCAGTCTTTATTTATACTTAGAGGGAAAAATATAAAATATGACATATCGCCTGTAGGCCCTACGTGTAAAATATTCTGGTTGGTTTGTCGTAGCCATCGTGATGTTATAGCCTGATACTGAAATCCAAAAGGACTGGCAGTTTGACGTCTTTATTTGGTCAGTGTCAGGTCGTAGCCATCGTCATGTTATAGCCTGATACTGAAATCCAAAAGGACTGGCAGTTTGACGTCATTATTTGGTTGGTGTCAGGCCGTAGCCATCGTTATGTTATAGCCTGATACTGAAATCCAAAATGACTGGCAGTTTGACGTCATTATTTGGTCAGTGTCAGGCCGTAGCCATCGTTATGTTATAGCCTGATACTGAAATCCAAAAGGACTGGCAGTTTGACGTCATTATTTGGTTTTTGCACCGCTTAGTGAGTTGTCGTTAGTAGAACTCATGTAAACAAGTTATTTCATTGGTTGAACTATTGAATACAACTCACGATTTGTTTTCTCTTGTGGCAAAAGACTGGCGTTTTGACGTCATTTTTGGTCAGTATCAGGTCATAACTTTACGAAGGCCACAGTTTGTGAGTTTTTATAGATAGTATGCGCTTGGCTAAGAAGTTCATAACATTACCATCCGGAAGTAAAACGGACCAACACACAAAACTATGTGTAATCATGAACTTTTATAGTCTGGATAATATCGTTTAGTGGATTAATTTCTCATAAACATGGATGGCATAAAACAATAACAAAGACCAAAGTGACGTCAACTTCATTCTATCTATACTCAGAGCGCCTCCTTATAATAACATGGCCGTCATAACAATACAAATTAATGGAATTGCTCCATTATATCAGGGTTCTGGTACTTTGTTATCATAGTTTCGCTTTAGTTCGTGTGATGTTCTTTTTAAGTTGTTTTATTTGTTTGTTTTTTTTTTTGCTTTTTTAAATAGTTTTTTGTTTCTCTTTTTGTTTTTATTTTGTTTTGTTTTTAGTTTTTGGCTTTGATTTTTTTGTTTTTAATTTTTGGGGGAGATTAATTTTGTTTTATTTTTGTGTGTGCTTGTTAATTTGTTTTTGTTTGTTTCTTTTTTTAAAAGCAAAGCTGTTTTCTTTTCTTTTTGTTTTAAAAACTCACTTAAATTTAATAAAACGATTTACAATTGACAAGACAGCGCACTGAGTCGACGCTGTTTGCAGAACAAAGTCTGCTAAGTCAGTGAGAGTTGACGCTGTTTACAGTACGATGTCTGCCAAGACAGTGAGAGTCGACGCTGTTTACAGGACGATGTCTACCAAGACAGTGAGAGTCGACGCTGTTTACAGTACGATGTCTGCCAAGACAGTGAGAGTCGACGCTGTTTACAGTACGATGTCTGCCAAGACAGTGAGAGTCGACGCTGTTTACAGTACGATGTCTGCCAAGACAGTGAGAGTCGACGCTGTTTACAGTACGATGTCTGCTAAGTCAGTGAGAGTTGACGCTGTTTACAGTACGATGTCTGCCAAGACAGTGAGAGTCGACGCTGTTTACAGGACGATGTCTACCAAGACAGTGAGAGCAGACTCCGCACGACCAATCAAGAAATATTTTCAAGTGTCGTTTTAAAAGATAAATCGAAATGCTTGCAAATATCGATTTAGAGCTAGTTCTAGAAGAATCCCTGCTGTAGTTGTTATCATAATATAATTATCGGTATTATCGATTTTATTCTTCACAGGGACGGTGCTCTCATATTGATGCTATGCGTTTAGATAGGATACTCACAACATCTGCTGGCCAGTTAAATATTACCAATATACAAATATATGCGTTAATTTTAACGTTTATGGGTGTTATGCTGTTAGTTAAAAAATAAAAACTCACAACATCTGCTGGCTAATTATACATTCCCGATATACAAATATATGTGTTAACTTTAACGTTTATAGGTGTTATGTGTTTAGTTGTTTTTTAAACACTCACAACATCCGCCAGCCGGATATAAGGAAGGCACAAAACTATGTGTAACCTTAAACTTTATATTCTAATTGATAGAATTTAGTGAGAACTAATCGCTACAAAGCTGTTAAAATAATAACAATGAGTGAGAGACGTAAATTTCACTCCATTTATAACGCAATATCCATTAAATGTGCTCAAAGTGCTGTGCAAGGTGTCCTTATCCAACAGCAACAATTAACATGTAAGACAAGACATTACGCCTGTTAGACGATAAAACATTTTCCCCAACAGTGTTTAAGGTCAAATACTCATATTACACCTGAGTACGTGAGAGAATGAGAGTAAAGTAAACAGTTATTTCAAATAGACTCATCGTTGCGCTTAGTCGGAGGCGAGTGTTTGTTTCGGGATAAAAACCCTTCTTTATCCAACAAATAAAACATTATTAACTTTTCTTTTGACAACGTAAACTTTTCTACTTTTTTTTTGGTCATTGCCTGAAGAAGGGTTTTCACCCCGAAACGTTCGTCGTTTTGGTATTTTGATTTGTTTCAATTTTCCTTTCTTGCATTTTTTGTTGTTGCTGTGTTGTTTTTGTTTTTTGTTGGTGTTTGTTTGTTTGTTTGTTTGTTTGTTTGTTTGTTTATTTTTTTCGGGGGGGGGGGGGGGGGGGGGGGGGGGGATTGTTTTCCTTTCTTTTTTTTTTTTTTTTTGGCTTTATTTCCTTTTAGATCTGCTAATTTTAGTTTGTTACTTTGGAAGGTGGGGGTGGGGGGGGGGGGGGAAGTTTTTTTTTTTTTATTTTTTTCGTCTTTTTGTTTGATTTTTTTCTATTTGTTTTTTCTCTTTTCTTTCGTTTTGTTTTTGTTTTGTTTTTTGTTAGGTTTTTTTTTTTGAGTGTGGATTTGTTTTTTTGCGTGGTTTTGTTTTGTTTTGTTCTGTTTTTTTGTTGTTTTTGTTTTTTTTTGTGTTTTTTTTTGTGTTTGTTTTTTTTTTGTTTTTTTTTTTTGTTTTTTTATGGTTCTCTTTTTTTAATAGGTTACTCAGTTCAAGATTTAGATTACTTGTTTAAAGTTCACAACAGCTAATGACAGGTTTGTATCGACTTCAAGAGATGAACTTTAAAAAAATAGATTTTCTACCTTTTCCTTCCATCGATTCGAGACGGTGAAATGAAACGATAATCGCTCGGAGTATTCGATATTAAATCTACGTCTTTGAAGTTGAAAGATCACAGGCTCTCCGATTACAAAATCGATTATGAACTTTGGTTTGGTTTTAATTACAGACTAGATCGTGTGTATATCGATTAATTAAAAGATGTCATTTTCCTTCAAGTAAATATCGATTTAGCGGGAGGGTGGGATGGGATGGGACGACATCCGGGAGGTAGGGGGTGGGGAGGGGGGGGGGGAATAGCAAGTCGTTATATTGGCATCAGGTGGGTTTTATTTCTGGCTTCGAGAATTTTCCTCCTTGTATCGATATGCCATCGAAATTAAATGTCATCGATTCTTATGAAATCGGTGTAAGCCTCAAGCTGGCTGGTGGTTGTTGATCGTTATGTTGTTATCTTTTATCTTTTTTATTCCACAAGTTTCAGGTGCAAGTATTGATATGACGTCATCAAGAAATGCCGTCTGTTCTATGAAATTATTATTATTTGTAATAGTAGTTTAGGACAACGTAGTTCAACGGGTTCAAATAGCCGCTATGTTATGAGGCCTTGAGCAGGTCACCTCGTTCGCCTTAGCTGAGTTTACAGCGCGGCATTGCGACTTACGCATGGGTTATTCCAGTTTGCCTTGAATTAGACCCTAGAGACAATTTTCACCTATGGGATGAATAAAGGAAATTATATATATATATATATATATATATATATATATATATATATATATATATATATATATACTAAATACGTGACTCAAATCTCAAACCGGTGATATATGGAGCTGATTTAGATACTGACAAATGAAAGGCCAGTACTTACATCACAGCCCATCTTGCAGTATTCTCGCCACAGAGGTGATTGAGATACTGACAAATGAAATGCCAGTACATAACAGCCCATCTCGCTGTATTCTCGCCACAGAGGTGATTGAGATACTGACAAATGAAAGGCCAGTACCTACATAACAGCCCATCTTGCAGTATTCTCGCCACAGAGGTGATTGAGATACTGACAAATGAAATGCCAGTACCTACATCACAGCCCATCTTGCAGTATTCTCGCCACAGAGGTGATTGAGATACTGACAAATGAAATGCCAGTACCTACATCACAGCCCATCTTGCAGTATTCTCGCCACAGAGGTGATTGAGATACTGACAAATGAAATGCAAGTAGCTACATCACAGTCCATCTCGCCGTATTCTCATCACAGATCTGATCGTAGAAGAGATATTCACAGACTTGATTACTACTATGAAAAATTCGTAAAATTACGACAGTTTGGCTCAAATTTCAGACCTTCACGAGCATCTTTAACTCACTAAAACTTTAATGAAAATGACAGATTTTCCCAGACTTCGTAATCGTAAGGATTTTTGGAAGTGTTAGTTAATCCTTATTGGGATAAATTGATGATTTTTAAAAATTAACGTTGGCGGCTAAAATTATTATTTCCTAAAAATTACAATTTTTAAATATTCAGGTAGGCCAGTCTGCTAAAGCAAATTTACAAGTCCCGAGTTCCGCAAGGTGAAGGTCGCCACTAACTCACGGCCTTCGTCACCGTGATATTCAAACACAATAGCAGTAAGTTCTTGCCATATCTACATAAAAATATTCCTTTAGCAAAACATGCTCTACAACACACCCTGTTCATTTCTTAAAATGTTATGATGTACAAGAAACTTAACAGGCAACTTGTACCGCATAACATGGAAATTCGGTTAAACTTGCAATAATTGGGAATACATGAAGGATGGATTAGCTCACTCTCCTAGAGCATTTCGTGACTTTTATCTTATCTTTGCGCCTCTGTGTGTGTGTGTGTGTGTGTGTGTGTGTGTGTCTTCATAGGTAATATATTATAATTTTGAAAATTATAAAAACTTCCTTAACTGGTAAGGAGAGTGTTAAGATAGGGCCTTTCTAAATATTCAATTATTATAATTTCATCAGACTACGGGTAAATATAATATATGTAGTACACTGACAAAACAGATTCTTTTTATTTTCACAGAATAGAAAAGACAAACAACAAACCGGTACAGTGGAAGCCACATACAGTCAACACTCTTAAAGCCAAAACCTTTGGTTGTTCCAACACTTTCTGGTCCCTCTCTGTGTTCCAGTGCTGATAATGGATAAAGTCAACCTTGTTCTACTGATAGGGATAAAGTCAACCTTGATCTACTAATAGGGATAAAGTCAACATTGTTCTACTGATAGGGATAAAGTCAACTTTGTTCTACTGATAGGGATAAAGTCAACCTTGATCTACTGATAGGGATAAAGTCAACATTGTTCTACTGATAGGGATAAAGTCAACCTTGTTCTACTGATAGGGATAAAGTCAACCTTGTTCTACTGATAGGGAGAAAGTCAACCTTATTCTACTGATAGGGAGAAAGTCAACCTTGTTCTACTGATAGGGATAAAGTCAACCTTGTTCTACTGATAGGGATAAAGTCAACCTTGTTCTACTGATAGGGATAAAGTCAACCTTGTTCTACTGATAGGTAATGGATAAAGTCAACCTTGTTCTACTGATAGGTAATGGATAAAGTCAACCTTGTTCTACTGATAGGGATAAAGTCAACCTTGATCTACTGATAGGTAATGGATAAAGTCAACCTTGATCTACTGATAGGTAATGGATAAAGTCAACCTTGTTCTACTGATAGGTAATGGATAAAGTCAACCTTGTTCTACTGATAGGTAATGGATGAAGTCAACCTTGTTCTACTGATAGGTAATGGATAAAGTCAACCTTGTTCTACTGATAGGGATAAAGTCAACCTTGTTCTACTGATAGGTAATGGATGAAGTCAACCTTGTTCTACTGATAGGTAATGGATGAAGTCAACCTTGTTCTACTGATATGTAATGGATAAAGTCAACCTTGTTCTACTGATAGGTAATGGATAAAGTCAACCTTGTTCTACTGATAGGTAATGGATAAAGTCAACCTTGTTTTACTGATAGGTAATGGATAAAGTCAACCTTGTTCTACTGATAGGTAATGGATAAAGTCAACCTTGTTCTACTGATAGGGATAAAGCCAACTTTGTTCCACTGATAGGTAATGGATGAAGTCAACTTTGTTCCATTGATAGGTAATGGATAAAGTCAACCTTGTACAACTGCGAATTGAGTTTTTCTAAATTTTTAGTTCACTTCGGCCAGCGCTTGAGTCCGCTAAGTTTGATTTGATTTTGATTGGATGTCCAGACAGCTTGAGATCGACAGCAGTCTTTTCTACCTCATTTTTCTGCATCTCCGTTGGCGATGGTGGTTAACACTAACACTCGGGTATTGGCCAAGGAGCAAGGTCCCTGCCGCCAAATTACTTTGTTTACACAGAGACAATGGTCATGTAAGGAAATTGTAAACTTTCACTAATCTATCAAGATTTGTTCTAGAGTTTTAACAATTCTACGATATACTGACAAAGTGAATAGCATAGATTATCGACTGACACAAAATCCACGGTGAAAATACTAATTGAAAGAGTAATTATTACCCTGAGGAGCTTAGGAATTTCTCTCCATGCTAGGTTGAATTTTTTATAGCGCATTGACAGTAGAACGCTACATTTACATCCAGTCTCAGGTTTGTTTTTAGTCTGCTTAGAGATAAGTGGTGTAGGTTCGTACAATGATAATGATAAATAAAAAATTAAATATTAAAATTGAGCTTTATATAGCGCAATATCCACTATTTGTGCTCAAAGCGCTTTACAAGGGATCCCTGGTCAACAGCAACATTTAACATATAGGACGGGACACGACGCCTGTTAGGCGATATTACAATTTTTCGGACAAAGACAACGCTGTTAACGGCCAGGCACTTATTTTACACCAGAGTACGGTGAGAGAAAGTGAGTAAAGGGCCTTTTCCAAGGACTCAACTATGTGCCGAACGCGAGGCTCGAACCCAGGAACTTCCGTTCCGAAAGCGAGTTTCATACCACAAGACCACATAGCAGCACTAAGATAATGATTTTAAAGAACAGAGAATACTGGATATAATACAAATAGTTTGACAAGAAAAGATTCGATTTTGAGATACACTTGCATGACGTTTCCCATGTCCGATTCCTGCACTGTGGGGTATAAATGTACCCAAGACTCTTGTATAAAGAGAAGAAGAAAAAAACAAAATTGTACCGATTCCTGCACTGTGGGGTACAAATGTACCCAAGACTCTTGTATAAAGAGAAGAAGAAAAAAACAAAATTGTACTGATTCCCGCACTGTGGGGTATAAATGTACCCAAGACTCGTATAAAGAGAGAAAAAACAAAATTGTACTGATTCCCGCACTGTGGGGTATAAATGTACCCAAGACTCTCGTATAAAGAGAAGAAAAAAAAACAAAATTGTACCGATTCCCGCACTGTGGGGTACGAATGTAGCTCATTCTATACAGAAGTAAAATACAAATGTTTCCTTTATATCCCATTGTGTTTATGATTCAGAGCAATGGCAGCAGCAGTCTCTTATGGTTTTCACACTACTATGTTATGACGATCGACCCAATCAGCAAAGTCTGGTCCGCATTCGTGCACCGTCACAAACCCGCCGGGTAGCATCGCCACAACACACCTTTCGACTAGATGCTCTGCCGTCTCAGGTTCTTGCCCACATTGGGTACATGTTGGACAGGTAGAAAGACCCCACCGATGAAGCGCACTGGCCGTGAGGCAGCTCCTCGACCGAAGCCGATTCGCAGTCACCCAGTGTCTCCTGTTACCGGTATCAAAGCCTACAGCAAATGGTTGGTAGTGGTTCAGTGTCAACCAGTGATGCTTTAGGCAAAAGGATTAAGTTCAACTTCAATCCCTTGGTCTATGACCCGATTTGACAGACTGAATACAGGTGTATATTGTATAGAATAATCTGTTCCTAACACAATACTTACCATCTTACTGGTCATCACCAACATCATCATCATCATCACCGAGATCCTTATACTTATCATCATCATCAACACCATCATCATCATCATCACCACCATCATCATCATCATGACAACTGTTAATATCTTAGCCGGCACCACGTCATAATTACTATCACCAGCAACAAACCATCAATCCTAGCCAGCACCATAATACAACAATCATTGTTTCTTTTCTTTTCTTTCATTCTAATAATTATATTGATGCTAGCTGTGTAGACATTGGTTTTTGTTTTGAATCATACTATATGTGTCCCTTGTCCATTGTTGAGAGAGAGAGAGAGAGAGAGAGAGAGAGAGAGAGAGAGAGAGAGGGGAGAGAGAGAGTGTGTGTGTGTGTGATTGAGAGAGAAAGAAAGAGAGAGAGAGAGAGTGTGTGTGTGTGTGTGATTGAGAGAGAAAGAGAGTGTGTGTGTGTGTGTGTGATTGAGAGAGAGAGAGAGTGTGTGTGTATGATTGAGAGAGAAAGAGAGAGTGTGTGTGTGTGTGATTGAGAGAGAAAGAGAGAGAGAGGGGATAGAGAGAGAGAGAGAGAGAGAGAGAGAGAGAGAGAGAGAGAGAGAGAGAGAGAGAGAAAGCGAGAAAATAGGAAAGAGAGGAAAAACAAAGGAAGAGAGAGATAATAAAGAGGGACTGGAGGAGAGAATGAAGGGAAGAGAGAAAATAACAGAGAGGGATAAAGGTGAGGAGAGAGAGAGAGAGAGAGAGAGAGAGAGAGAGAGAGAGAGAGAGAGAGAGAGAGAACACCATCTGAGACCACGACCTTTGTCTATCTGATGAGGGATATCAGAGCACAAACCAGCTTGTTACAGAAAAATAATAAAATTATATGGGAGTCTGATGAGGATGGTGATGGTGTTATAGGGGAACGGTGAAAGTGAAGGATTGTAACGGAAATATTAGGAAGGTTGTTGTGATGATGATGATGTTGATGATGAAGACGATGACGACGACAATGATGATGATGATGATAGTGATAGTGATGTTGTTGTTGATGACGATGGTGGTGACGATGACTACGGTACTAGTGTGCATATGTGTGAGTGTGTATATTAGCAGCGGGCATTCGGAACATTTTCATGTTCCTGGTACGATTGTGTTCCTGGTGGCGTTGTTCCTGGTACGGAACCTGTTCCTGGTGCGATTGTTCCTGGTACGGAACCTGTTCCTGGTGCGATTGTTCCGATCGAAGAGAGTTTCGTATCAGTCATGTCCTAAGTAGTACGGCGCATAGATGACACGGGTACGACGTTCGTTTTGTTTTTGTTTTTAAGGGTTTTACGGCGCTTGCAACACATTTAGGTTATATCAGCGCCAGTAAAAAGGAAGAAAATGGGATAGTAAAAAGTTCTGGAATTACAATTAAAGCACCCAAGAAAAAGTAAGACAAAAGGGGAACTAGGAACAAATAGGGATCAGATGTAGATTCCAAGAGCATACCACCAATGTACTTAGTTTGAGATCACCTATAAGTCTCATCCGCAAGCACAAAATCCAACAAAGAGGAATACACTCAAATACTTACATTATTACATTCAAAATAAAAATAATAATACATAACAGAGAGATGATTTACAAGGAAAAAAATATCATCTCCCAAAACAATAACTATGCATTTGACTGTTTCCCTCTCAGCTAGGACTCCGGCCAGAGCCAGGACAAAACCAAGTAATCTCATTCCAAGACAAAGACAGAAAGCATGTTGGAAAACAGATATAAGGGGATAGAAGACAGTATGTACCTCCCTGCCCGCTATGGGAGGTCAGGATCCCCACCCAGGGTACGACGTTCGTACTCGTGTTTATGGTACCAACCACAGACAGACGAGAGGTTGCGTACTCGTGTTTATGGCACCAACCACAGACAGACGAGAGGTTCAGACTGGAGGGAGGGACGTAGGCTGGTTTGCGCGCGCTCTCTCTCTCTCTCTACACACACACACACACAGTTACAGTAACATGACCTGTCCAGGAACTTGTTCCTGGTGGAGGTTCCTGGTACTAGTTCCTGGTTGAGCTATGTTCCTGGTGTTACTGTTCTCGATAACCAAAATCCGTGCGGCACTAGTGTATATGTGTCAATATACTATGTTATGGATGTACTCAATAATATTGTATTATTATAAATGTGTAACCAAATGACAAAGTGCCACTATTTTGAGGACAATAAAAATATTATTATTATTATTATTATTATCATTATTTTTATTATTATTATTATTAACGTTTGGGGCTTTGTGTTATCGGTTTGCGGGTAAAGTCTCTCCCTCTCTCTCGCTCTGAGTGTGTTTATTTTTCTCTCTCTAGAACCATGGAGTAGATACCCATAGCAGTAGGAGAGCTCATGGCTAATGATTTGGATCATAAACAAGATAGACAATGTACTAGATATCAACAGCAGAGGGAAATTTTCTAAACTGCATCATCATTGCCCTTTTCACCCTGGGTCAGGGTATAGGCCACAGACAAACAGTTTCCATCCTTCTCTATCCTGAGCTAACTTTTTTTTATCTCATTCCAGGTCTTACCACTTCTCTGTATATCAGCTTCTTTAATTCTTCTCCATGTTCCTCGTGGCCTTCCCCTTGATCTTCTGCCCTGAGGGTTCCAGTCCAATACTTTCTTTGTTATAGTGGAGTCATTATGCAGCCTGTATCTTCTCATCTCAGTCACAACTTGAGAGCGTTTTCCTGCTTCATACATGGTGCGAACGTTCCACGACGCAATTCGAAGCTGCTTGTTTGGCGAAGACGTCATCGGGTCAGCAGAGTCCTTTCGGCTGTCTGTTGTCCTTCATACATTCTACATGGTAGCCTAAATAATTTTGTTTTTAAGTAAGTATTGATTGTTTATTCTATGCTTGGAGTGCATGGCTAATGATTTGGATCATAATCAAGATAGAACCATGGACTAGCTAACAACAGCAATAGGGAAATTTTCTATAGTTGATGGTGACCGAAATAATTTTGTTTTTGAGAATGTATTGATTGATAAAGCTAAGGTTGATATGTATGATTAATAATAGACTTTACATTGCCACTCACAACTCGCCCATGGCCCACTGTAGTCAAGGCCTCCTAGCACGCGTTTTGAGCCGGGATGATTAAGGCCATTGGCTCGCGATGTGTAGTGTGTAGGTAGTGTTAGTGTGTTTGTGAGAGTTAGTACAGACCGCTATGTAACTAAGGATTTAACTACGCGCCGAGCGAGGCTTGAACCCAGGACCTTCCGATCCAAAAGCGAGTATCATACCACTAGACCACATAGCCACATAACACTAGACATAAACTGTGGGTGGGTCATATTTCACCAGCTGACTATTGCACTCTGGATAAACATGGATGTACACTTTGAGTTTGAGATTATTGAAGCGCCTGTTAAAAAAAAGATAATAGAACAGAGCGGATATGTGGTCAAGTGGTATGACAGTCGCTTTTGGATCAGAAGCTCCTGAGTTCGAGCCTCGGAGTCCTTGGTCCAAGTTGAGCCCTTGGAAAAGGCTCTTTACTCATATTCTCTCACCGTACTCAGGTGTAAAAT
>NC_088373.1:31082558-31115058 GCF_034508935.2 Berghia stephanieae | reverse complement strand
TCACATTGTTATTTATTTCTTCCAGCTTCCAGCACCAACATTTACATGACACTTTTCTACTCACTTCATTTCTTGTTATTATCAACATAAGTGCCATGATTGCTGAGTTAGTGTTGAATTTTGTGCTGTTTCAGTAGCTCCCCTCACATGATACAACAAAACGTCTCTTCCCATCAATAATAAATTATCACCGATATTAAATGCAACATCAACCAGTTTGTGCCATCATCTAGAAAGACGTGTATTTTAAAAATTTGGCCAGAAAACTCGTCCTTCAAATATCAACTGATTTAAACGACTCTCATCTTGGGAAAAAACTCTCAAACCTTGGATATCAAGTAGGATTTCACGAAGTCTCAGGTTTGAGAGATTTTGCCAAGATGTGGGTCATTTAAATCGATCAATATTTGAAGGAAGAGTTTTTTGGCCAAATTTTTAAATACGTGTCTTTCAAGACTACGACTGTGAACTGGTTAAAATGGACGGAACATAACAAATAATTTGATTATTTATCTGTACAGTCTGGTCAACCAGCTGTGTTTGTTGTCATCAACAATGAATTAAAAACTAAAATAATACCAAAAGACAATGATTCAATATTTCAAACTTCCGTATTTCCTCTGTCTCGTCCTTCTCCTATTACAGTGACTGTTACTTTTTTGCTATTACTATTACCTACTGAAACTAAAACTACTGCTACTACAGCAACAATGATGATGACAACTACTATTAGCATTACTGCTACCACCGCTACAGCCACTGCTATTACTATTACTACTACAACCACTACTTCTACTAACTACAACTACTACTAGCGACTACTACTACTACTAGTACTAGTACTACTACTACTAGTACTAATACAACTACTACTACTACTACTACTACTACTACTACTACTACTACTACTAGTACTAATACAACTACTACTACTAGTACTACTACTACTACTACTACTACTACTACTACTAGTACTAATACAACTACTACTACTACTACTAGTACTACTACTACTACTACTACTACTAGTACTAATACAATACTACTACTACTACTACTATTAGTACTACTACTTGTACTGCTCGTCCTACAACCACTACAACTATGACTACCCTTACCAATACAGTAAAATCTTGCTATACCACCCTCATTAAATCCATCAATCTTCCTTATCAAGTAAAGCAAGTTTTTTCTATTCTTTCAATGTGTATAACAAAATAAAATTAGTTAATCATTATAACAAAACATTATTTACTATCGGTTTAATATTAATTCTATACAAATGAAAATACAAGATTTCTTAGTGATCTTTCAATGGCCGTGAATCTCTTGGAAGACTCATCTAAGGTCATCATCAGAATCCAAGTTGATCCGACTTCTAGGACTGGTCTCAGGCGTTCGTCCCCGTCTTGGTGATGGGATGAAATCATTGTAGGGTACCTGGCACACACACACACACACACACACACACACACACACACACACACACACACACAATGAAATAAAAACTGAAGTTATTCCAATAAAAAACAACAACTCTTCTGTCAACCCTGAATTGAGAATTAGTAATAATTATAACGATATTTGTGTGGCTATGTGGTCTTGTGGTATGACACTCGCTTTCGGATCAGTTGGTCCTGGGTTCGAGCCTTGCTCTGCGCATATTATTTGAGTCCTTGGTAAAGCCTCTTTACTCACATTCTCTCACTGTACTCAGGTGTTAAATGAGTACCTGACTGTTAACAGTGTTGTCTCTGTCAGAAAAAAAAAGTATTATCGCTTAACAGGTATCATGTCTCTTTCTTTATGTTATGTGTTGCTGTTGGTCATGGACCTTTTGTAAAGCACTTTGAGCACGTTCAGTAGATATTGCACAATATAAAACCTCACCTTATTTTCTATTTTCTTTTCTTTTTTTTATATAACGATATTTCAATATTCTTATGAGGTGGACGGGTGATAAAGACATTGCACTGTGACTCACAAAGTCCTGGGTTCAAGCCCCGCTTCAGGCATTATCAGAATTTGCTTTTGTGTGTTTTTTTACTTTGGAAAGTAGATTACTAGATTATTATTACACTGTGTCATTTTCTAAGGAAATCAAAGTGTTCTCACCTGGTCCAAATTGGGTTTTGGTCGATTGAAGGCACTCGATGGGCACTTGACTCGTGGTTGAGATGGGTCGTCATTGGCTGTGGATGCTGGAGGGACGTTGTTCCTGGCACTTTTCTGATGGTACACAATGATTACATGACACTGTCATTATCATTGTCCTCATATGTTTGTTTGTTTTTGTTTCTAGGAGTGTTACGGCGCTTGCAACACATTAAGGTCATATAAGCACCAGTGAAAAGGAAGAAAATGGGATAGTAAAAAGTTCTAGAATTACAATTAAAGCACCCAAGAAAAAGTAAGACAAAGGGGAACTAGGAACAAATAGGGATCAGATGTAGATTCCAAGAGCACACTATCAAAGTGCTTAGTCTGAGATCACCTAAAAGTCTCATCCAGGCACAAGCACAGGTCCCAACTAAGAGGAATACACTCAAATGTTTACAAATCATATAATATAATATGTAAACTAAACATAATACAATGCATAACAGAGAGATGATTTACAAGGAAAAAAATATCATCTCTCAAAACTATAACTATACATTCGACTGTTTCCCTCTCAGCCAAGGACTCCGACCAAAGTCAGGACAGAAAGCAATTGAAAAACAGATAAGAGGGGATAGAAGACAAAGCAAGTACCTCCCTGCCCGCTATGGGAGGTAGGAACCCCACCCAGATTGTCCTCATAGTCATTGATACGATTACATGACACTGTCATTATCATCATCTCATAGTCATTGATACGATTACATGACACTGTCATTATCATCATCTCATAGTCATTGATACGATTACATGACACTGTCATTATCATCATCTCATAGTCATTGATACGATTACATGACACTGTCATTATCATCATCTCATAGTCATTAATACGATTACAAGACACTGTCATTATCATTGTCCTCATAGTCATTGATACGATTACATGACACTGTCATTATCATCATCTCATAGTCATTAATACGATTACATGACACTGTCATTATCATTGTCCTCATAGTCATTGATACGATTACATGACACTGTCATTATCATCATCTCATAGTCATTAATACGATTACATGACACTGTCCATTATCATCATCTCATAGTCATTAATACGATTACATGACATTGTCATTATCATTATCTCATAGTCATTAATACGATTACATGACACTGTCATTATCATCATCTCATAGTCATTAATATCATTACATGACACTGTCATTATCATCATCTCATAGTCATTGATACGATTACATGACACTGTCATTATCATCATCTCATAGTCATTGATACGATTACATGACACTGTCGTTATCATCATCTCATAGTCATTGATACGATTACATGACACTGTCATTATCATCATCTCATAGTCATTGATACGATTACATGACCCTGTCATTATCATCATCTCATAGTCATTGATATGATTACACGACACTGTCAATATCATTGTCCTCATAGTCATTGATACGATTTACATGACACTGTCGTTATCATCATCTCATAGTCATTGATACGATTACATGACACTGTCATTATCATCATCTCATAGTCATTGATACGATTACATGACACTGTCATTATCATCATCTCATAGTCATTGATACGATTACACGACACTGTCAATATCATTGTCCTCATAGTCATTGATACGATTACATGACACTGAAATTATCATCATCTCATAGTCATTTATAGGATTACATGGCATTGTCATTATCATCATCTCATAGTCATTGATACGATTACATGACACTGTCATTATCATTATCTCATAGTCATTGATACGATTACATGACACTGTCATTATCATCATCTCATAGTCATTAATACGATTACATGACACTGTCATTATCATCATCTCATAGTCATTAATACGATTACATGACACTGTCATTATCATCATCTCATAGTCATTGATACGATTACATGACACTGTCATTATCATCTCATAGTCATTGATACGATTACATGACACTGTCATTATCATCATCTCATAGTCATTGATACGATTACATGACACTGTCATTATCATCATCTCATAGTCATTGATACGATTACATGACACTGTCATTATCATCATCTCATAGTCATTGATACGATTACATGACACTGTCATTATCATTATCTCATAGTCATTGATACGATTACATGACACTGTCAATATCATCATCTCATAGTCATTGATACGATTACATGACACTGTCATTATCATCATCTCATAGTCATTGATACGATTACATGACACTGTCATTATCATCATCTCATAGTCATTGATACGATTACACGACACTGTCAATATCATTGTCCTCATAGTCATTGATACGATTACATGACACTATCGTTATCATCATCTCATAGTCATTGATACGATTACATGACACTGTCATTATCATCATCTCATAGTCATTGATACGATTACACGACACTGTCAATATCATTGTCCTCATAGTCATTGATACGATTACATGACACTGTCGTTATCATCATCTCATAGTCATTGATACGATTACATGACACTGTCATTATCATCATCTCATAGTCATTGATACGATCAGCTACATTATCATTATGGGAAAAGGTGTTTACCAACCAATGCCCTAGACAAAGCAGAAAGAAAAAAAATGGAGGAAATAATCCCCCAAAAATCAGCCTGTTTTGAATGCACAAAAAAGGTCTGAGGTCCTGATAGCTCAGTAGGTAGAGCACTTGCTTCACATGCAAAAGGACCAAGATCAATCGTGTCGTGAGTGAAGTAGAGATTATTTTTTCTTCTGCCCCTCCCCACACACACCCAGCAGTAATTGGGTAGCTTGGTCTGTTGGATTTGGTGGGAAGTACTTTGCAACAGACCAGTGTCCTATCTAGTGGGTAGCAAGCAATTGCTTTTATCCCATCTCACGCTATAGAAACCAGATAAACTCCGGCTCCATGGGCCTAATGGCTCTGAAGGACGACTACTGTTTTATAGTTTCAAACCTTGTTTGTTTTTAAGGGTTTTTACGGTGCTTGCGACACATTAAGGTCATCACAGCGCCAGTAAAAAAGAAGAAAATGGGATAGGCAAAAAATGAATTTTTACAATTGGAAGAAGCACACCAGAAAAAGTAAGATAAAGGTGAATTGGTTCAAATAAGGAAGAGATGATGAAGATTCCAAGAGCACACTACCAATCATTGTAGTTAGTTTGAAATCACCAAAAAGTCATCCAGACACAAAAACGGGTCCCAACTAAGAGGAAATCACTCAATAATGTTTACAAGCCAAAATATATTTATAACAAAAAGATGCAACAGTACACAACAGAGAGGTGATTTACAAGGGAAAAAATATAATCTCCCTAAACTTTAATCATACGTTTTGACTTTTTCCCTCCCAGTCGCAGGCTCCGGCCAGGGCCAGGACAAAATTGGAAAACAGCTATAGGGGGATAGAAAACACAGGGTGACCTCCCCTGCTCATCATGGAGGTCAAAGACCCCACCCAGGTTTCAACACCTTGTGTTGTGACAATCTGACATGGCGGTTTTTTTGCATTGCTTGCGGTCGTGTTCGCAAAACATGGCAAAATATCACTGATTTGCATTGTGGCCGCAAAATCTGCAATTTTTTGCAATTGTGGAAATTTTCGAGATTTTGAAAAGAAAAGAAAACAATAATAATTTTTTTTTTGAAAAACAATTTTTTTTCCTTTTAATTTGATAGCTCGTGTAGAACGTGAAAGATAATTTATCAAGAGTAGTTTCTTTTCTTCTATCTCATTTTCTTCCTTTTAACTGGTGCTGATATGACCTTACATTTGTTGCAAGGGTCGTGAAACCCTTAAAAACAAACAAATACCTTTTTTTTTCATGAACTAATTATGGGGTTTTAGGAAAATTAATCGCAATTTTTTTTTGCAAATTTTGCTGTTTTTAGCTTGCAAAATTTAAAAATTTTTTCTTCTAAAAACTACCATGTCAGCTTAATATTTAGCTGAATAAATGTAAGGCTGCATTCAATAGAAGTCCCTTACCTGTAGTGGTGGAAGAGTTTGTGGCCTGGTTTCATCCTCTGTTTCAAATTGTTGGTCTTCCATCTGCTTCCTTCTCCTCCTGCTCTTTGATCTCTTCCTCTTGTGCCTCTTTTTGGGTGCCTCCTCCTCCCTGTGTGACACGGCAGGGCTCTTCTCGTCATCCTTGTTGCCAGCCACATGGACAGATCTTTTGACAACACTGGAAATAATCATGGATCAACATGATGATGATGATGATGATGATGATGATGATGATGATGATAATGATGATGATGATGATGATGATAATGATGATGATGATGATGCTGATACTGATGATAATGACGATGATGATGATGATGTTGATGTAGATGATGATGATGATGATGATGCTGATGCTGATACTGATGATAATGACGATGATGATGACGACAATGATAATGATGATGCTGATACTGATGATGATGATGATACTGATGATGCTGATACTGATGAGGAGGAGGCTGACAACATACCTTCCATTGAGCTGTTCCTCAAATATTGGTACTTGTAGAGATATGTTGGTGTGGACACTGTGGTTGTCCTCGGACACCAGCGACTCCTTGTCACTCCGACGGACATCAGCCATCTTGTAGCTGACAAATTTCATATTTGTCTCTCCGAATCTGAAATTCATTGGTGGGTCATGACACGGTGAAGACATTTGACAACTAGTTATATGAACAAATACAAATAGGTGACGACATAAAGATGATATTTGACAACTAGTTGTATGAACAAATACAAATAGGTGACGACATAAAGATGATATTTGACAACTAGTTATATGAACAAATACAAATAGGTGAAGACATAAAGACGACATTTGACAACTAGTTGTATGAACAAATACAAATAGGTGACGACATAAAGATGATATTTGACAACTAGTTATATGAACAAATACAAATAGGTGACGACATAAAGACAATATTTGACAACTAGTTATATGAACAAATACAAATAGGTGACGACATAAAGACGATATTTGACAACTAGTTATATGAACAAATACAAATAGGTGACGATATAAAGATGATATTTGACAACTAGTTATATGAACAAATACAAATAGGTGACGACATAAAGACGATATTTGACAACTAGTTATATGAACAAATACAAATAGGTGACGACATAAAGACGATATTTGACAACTAGTTATATGAACAAATACAAATTGGTGACGACATAAAGATGATATTTGACAACTAGTTATATGAACAAATACAAATAGGTGACGACATAAAGATGATATTTGACAACTAGTTATATGAACTAATACAAAGAGACAAGCGATAAAATACTCAAACAGCAAATAATTCAAAACAATGCTGCTAGATTAGTTGTTAAAAGCAGCAAGAAGCATCAAGCCCCACCTCGGCTAAAAGAGTGTCATTGGCTTCAAGTTAAGGAGCGAATATTGTACAAAGTTATGGCAATGTGTTTTAAATGTCTCAACACATCTCAACCAACGTATCTTTACGATAAACTGGAAATATATACACCAACCCGAAATAATGCGTTGTGTGTATTTTCTGTGTTCAAACACAACAGTCTGGATTGGATTGAATCTAGTTTTTTAAATTTGATTTCATGTGAACGTGGTGTTTGCTGTTCATATAGTTTGCAAACTTAAAAGCAAGATCCCCCCAAAAAGAATGCCAGTATTCCACAACACCAGGAAATAGGCTACTGGGTATTCTTCAAATCGCCTCTTATCAGGACATGGCAGAACTGCATCAAATATTATGTGCAAATGGAAACTTGGGAACAGTGATGCCTGCCGGAAATGTCAGGCAGCTCCAGAGACCAGCGATCACATCGTCCTCCACTATCCAGTCACTAAACTTGCACTACTAAAACTACTACTACTACTACTACTACTACTACTACTACTACTACTACTACTACTACTACTACTACTACTACTACTACTACTACTACTACTACTACTACTACTACTATTATAGTTTAGAAAAAAAATTCTGCCTAAATCTTGGTAAAGTTTAGCATGTCTAAAACTAAAATGGCATCAAATAAAAATTCTTAAAACGTTAGGCACTGACCTGTCCACGTAATGCCACTGTGATTTGGACTCTGGTGTAATCTTGGTGGTCAGACAAGGACCTGTTGGGAGTGGAAGGGTTGTGTACACATGGCATATAGAGGAGTAGATGGTCACATTCTACAAATGGTGGTTACACATCCACACTACATTCTAAGGTGAAGTTTGCAAAACACGATAACTGCTAGTGACAAACATCCACGTTACATTGTAGCATGAAGTTTACAAAATAATAGTAATAATAATAATAATAATAATAATAATAATAATAATAATAATAATAATAATAATAATAATAATAATAATAATAATAATAATAATAATAATAATAATAAAAATAATAATAATACACATTTATACAGCACTCATTCTCTTGTAAAACACAAGCTCTGGGCACTTTACAATATAAATGATCAGTGAAAAAAGTGAAAAAAAAAAAAGAAAAAAAAAGGGGAATGGTTATATTGTTGAAGATAAAAAAAATATTTCTTTTGTCCTTTAATCATTTGCAGTATGTGCAATAAACAAGGTTATTGGTATACAAAGGTTTTCCTGCCTCAACACTTGAAGCAAGAAAGAAAGAATGACAGAAATAAAGCTTTATCATTCACAGATTTGACAAACATTTTTAGAAACGTCGACAAATTGACAAAGATGTCGATACTTACACAATCTCTCCATCCATTCCCTGAAGCAACAGAAGAGAATGATGATGATAATGACGATGATTAGAAGAATGATGGCTAGAACGATGAGAAGAGTTGTGACTAGATTATCGTCGTCATCGTTAGTACTGGCACCCACATTCACTGAAACAAACAAAAGATTATCATCATCATCGTTAGTACTGGCACCAACATTCACTGAAACAAACAAAAATGTGACCCTCCGTGTCAAAGCGGTATTATGTCGGGATGCACTAGGTTAGGGAAATTGAATTCATAGCCACAAATATCAAATTTGGGTTTAATTTCATTACGTCATGCTGGAGTATAATTACTATTTTTTGCTTTGCAAAAGCTTCTAAGGTCCAATTTCTTATCATTCTATCTCTAAATTCACTTTCTGGGGTCTGAATCATTCCGACATAATACCGTTTTGAGACGGAGGGTCACAAATGGTAATGAAGATTTTTTTAAAAACAAAAACTTGAGCTTTTATATAACAAGTTGCAGGGTTGTAGATAGCTAATACTGTCGAGTAGAGTCATGATCTCCCCGCCAAGCAGAGTTTGTCGTACCAGTACGGTGGTGGGTTCGAGCCCAAATCGCCAACGCGAAGTTTTTATTCTCTGTTGTCTTCTGGCACTTTCCTACTCACTTCATTTCTTGTTATTATCAACATAAGTACCTGCTCCACTCAGTTTTTAAAATTAAAAATACATGGGACATAACCCTGTCATGACTACACCTGCGACAACAATCACGCATCTTGATCGAGTGATTGGCAAAGTGAAAATCAAAAACAGAGAAGCCTAAATGAGCCAGTAAAATGGAGAGAAAGATAAAGTGAGTAAATGTAACTCATATATAAGGGAACAAACAGCACAAAACAAACAACATTTCGGCCCTTGGCCTTCGTCAGGAGACGAAAAACAAACACAAATATTGAAGGTTACAAAATATCAAACTTTGTCAAATGTGGAAACAATGAAAATGTATGGAGAGGATGTTGGATGTGGATGCAAGAAGAGGAGCAAGAGAAGGGGGGAAAAGTAAAATAATATAAAAATTTCCAAAACAAAATTTTTTTTAAAGGGGGGGGGAGAGAGAGAGAGAGAGAGAGAGAGAGAGAGAGAGAGAGAGAGAGAGATAGAGAGAGAGAGAAAGAGAGAGAGAGAGAGAAAGAGAGAGTGAGAGATAGAGAGAGAGAGAATGAGAGAGAGAGAGAGAGAGAGAGAGAGAAAGAGAGAGAGAGAGAGAAAGAGAGAGTGAGAGATAGAGAGAGAGAGAATGAGAGAGAGAGAGAGAGAGAGAGAGAGAGAGAGAGAGAGAATAGAAGAGGATATATGTATGTGTTTGTGTATGAGAGTGTGCGTGTGTGTGTAGAGTAAAAGCAACTGCAAAAAAGTTTTTAAAATGGGGATGGGGGTGAGGGAGGGATAGATCGGGTGGTTTGTATATTACACCAAATATATAAACGAACAAAAATGAGAGGAAGAGAGAGAGATAGAAAAGTGTGAAAATGAACTGTGGAAAAGACTACATACTATCGTGACAGTTCTTCTTACCTGGATCTGGTGAAATAGTCGACGGTGCCGTTGTGGTGATGGGGACCGGGTTCACTGAAAATGAAACACACACACACAAAAAATAAAAATGAAATTAATTAATAGTCAGAATAGAAAAGATGGACAACTCTAGATCCCCCCAGGTTTAACTCACTCAACCCCAACACCGACTATATCCGTAGTTTACCCAGGGTTATTTTGACCCCATGCCTATACTTTATTACATTTTTCTAAGAAAAAAATCATAAGCGTAGTATCAAAGCTAATGTTTTTAGTTTTTCCATGTCAATGATAGTTGAATAAAACTTTCTATGTATCTACATGCTCATTTTCAATACATATTTTTCCAATTTTGAAAAGTAGCAAAAATCTCTAGGATTGAGTGAGTTAAGATTTGGTAGGCTTCGTTGGGATTTAACTCTCTCTCTCGTTTTCAGCTATTTTTGGAATGTTTCTAGAAACGTCACACCCACCCAGCATAAAAATAGACTTCTTACTCAAACATAAAAAGCAACAAGTATATCCTATATCAAATATTGTTCATCAAAATGAGCTCTACAGCACAGTGTCAAGTTTTTAATAGCTATGACAAAAACATTTCTATAAATACCGTGATGTACCTACAAATGAAATCAGAAAAAGAAAATATCGCTATGTGGTCTAGTGGTATGACGCTCGCTTTCGGATCAGAAGGTCCTGGGTTTGAGCCTCACTGGCGCATAGTTGAGTTCTTGGAAAAGGCATTTTACTCACATTTTCTCACCTTACTCAGGTGTTTATGTAAAATGAGTACCTGGCCGTCAACAGCATTGTCTCTGTTCGGGAAAAAAGTAATATCGCCTAACAGGCGTCATGTCCCATTCTACATGTGTTGCTGTTGGTCAGGGATCCCTTTAAAGCGCTTTGAGCACATTTAGTGGATATTGCGCTTAAAAGCTCTTTTTAAAAAAATTCTTTTAAAAAAAGAAAGGTTGGTTGCATGGTAATAGAATGAGATGATTCCCCTATTGTTGGTAAGAGGACGGTTCATTCATACAGCCTGTATTATTACAATTGGTCAATTGAGCTTTTATTATACCGCAATATCCACTAAACGTGCTCAAAGCGCTATACAAGGGGTCCCTGGCCAACAGCAACATTTAACATTTAGGACGGGACATGACGCCTGTTAGGCAATGTTACAATTTTTTCGGACAACAGAGACAACGCTGTTAACGACCAGGTACTCATTTTACACCTGAGCACAGTGAGAGAATGTGAGTAAAGAGCCTTCTCAAAGGACTCAACTAGCAAGGCTCGAACCCAGGACCTTCCGATCCGAAGGCGAGTGCCATACCACTAGACCACATAGACACACATGGTCAATGGCGTGGTTACAACAATCCTTTTTACATTCTCTACTGTTAGTTTCACCAGAGGTGATAAATTGGACATAAATATTTCAAGGTGTAAAACTAAATTTAGGGAAAATTCTTTTAATTCATTGTTAAATAAACATTCCATTCAATGCTTGAAGCTGCAGCTTTGCTTAGCAATGATAATCGCAACTGTTGGAATAACATTACCGAATTGTGTTGTGATACTTTATTATAATTTCTACAAGGATCAACAAAATATATCTTATCTTAGTAAATTTGGAACAAAAAAACCCTGCTAGTTCTGTTGACCAAACTTAAGAACTTGATCGACAAAAAATTGGATGAATTAAGATATGAATATGAATAAGAATTGGATGAATTAAGATATGGATATGAATAAGAATAGGATGAATTAAGATATGAATATAAATAAGAATAGGATGAATTAAGATATGAATAAGAATTGGATGAATTAAGTTATGAATAAGAATTGGATGAATTAAGATATGAATATGAATTGGATGAATTAAAATATGAATAGGAATAGGATGAATTAAGATATGAATATGAATTGGATGAATTAAGATATGAATTGGATGAATTAAGATATGAATATGAATTGGATGAATTAAGATATGAATATGAATAGGATGAAATAAGATATGAATATGAATTGGATGAATTAAGATATGAATATGAATAGGATGAAATAAGATATGAATATGAATTGGATGAATTAAGATATGAATATGAATTGGATGAATTAAGATATGAATTGGATGAATTAAGATATGAATATGAATAAGAATTGGGTGAATTAAGATATGACTAATGTCTGTCATAATCAAGACACTGACAATGATAAATAAGACCAGGGAGACCAAGAAAAATTTGGCAAAGAAGCACAGAGGAGGAAGCAAAGAGAGGCGGATACACATGGAAGCAGGCGGAGAAGACAGCACAAGGAAGAGTCAAATGGCGAAGCATATTATTTCATGGCCTATGGCTACTACTGGGACTAAGGGCTTAAGTAAAGTAAGCAAGCCATAATCAAATACATATGTGACCCCTCGCCTCAAAACGGTATTGTGTCGGAAATTGAATTTATAGCCAGAAATATCCCACTTGTGATGAGTTTGTATGTTTTATTGAAGAGAATGAATATCGTATCTTAGAATGCTAAATAGCAATAATTCAAATTTCTGACCAGTCTAGCTTTAATTTGGCTTTTTACTATCTGGTTCATCCCGACATAATACCCTTTTGGGACGATGGGTCACATACATTATGCGATTTATAAAGATTGTTTCAATATCATGTCATATATATTATATATAAGGCATTGAAAAGCATCTATTATTCTAGTTAATCTGTTAGAAGATAAAGTAGCAAAATCGTGACGCCACCTTATGATTCAATTATATAACCTATTCATCATAAGTCTTCCAAAGGACTGGTTACAAAATACTTCCAAGGAGATGGGAACTGGAAGAGTAGGAGGTGTGACGTCATAGAATAGAATAGAAGGTATCGACGTCGCTTGATTAGGCCACTGGCCTGTCGCCGAGTCTTTCCAGTCACTGAATGTCTTGTTCACAACTGATCTAATGCATTTCCCTACCTGATCTTGTGATCAGGGGCTAGCCTACACTACACTTTCTCTACTGATCTTTTGATCATAGCTATTTTGGGTGGGAGGCACTTCTACACTATGCACATAACTTTCCATCACAGCATCTAATCTATTTTTGAAAGCATTGACGCTCGGCGTTTCAACGACATTTGCTGGCAATGCGTTCCAACGTTCAATTACTCTCTGTCATGACTTCTCTGACCTATTATTATATTTTTCTTTCAATATTTTAGTATCTAAATCAGCCCAACAAAATACACTTTGGGTTGGTGGTCTCATTTTCTACCATCGTGTAGACTATGCCTCCTATCTATTAGTCACAGATCACCGCACAAACCCGTACTGCAAAGCCCTGCCCTCTTTTGTCTCTAATATGGTGTTAACACACTACTGTAGCATTAAACCCCACCCACTTTCGATTCTTTAGCCTAACATGATTTCACCCAGGGTGAAATTTAATCATGAAATTTTATTTGATTGATTTCTTTTCCACCTTTTGCGGTCGAAAATTTGTAGTGACGAACCAAAGTTTGTTGGAATTAACCAGTGAATTTGATTAAGAATTAATTCTGTTTCTCGGTAAATAGTGCGATTAACCGAAAATTGCGATTAACAGAGTTGGCATTATCCGGAGTGAAGTGTATATATTGTTCTAATAACAGAGAATATTTGATAGTATTTTAGTTGGGATTAATAGCAATTTGGTTATAATTGTAATGAGTATATATCATATTTATTCCTGCCTAATTTGTATGACGGAGACAGTGGGAATAAAAACTGTCTTATGGGTTGTAGGAATAAAAGATAAAAGAAAAGAATGATGAAATATTTAAAATATTGTGAGTGAAAAAATAAGAAGGATAAGTGAAGCATTGTGATACGAAGCTGCTAGAAGCTGTGGACTGTAAAAAGTAATAAACAAAATTGAAGATATATATATATATACGCTCGATACGTTGTAGAAGTCAAACAATCATAATTATCTTTGAAATGTTTTGAGCACTATTATTTCATGGTTTTTGTTTTTATAATTTATATATATATATATATATATATATATATGTATGACGTCACTTGGGTCTTTGTTTTTGTCTTTTGCCATCCTTGTTTATGAGTAATTCTCATTAAACTGTATTAACCAGACTATAAACGTTCATGGTTACACATAGTTTAGTGTGTTGGTCCGTTATACTTCCGGATGTCAATGTTGTGAACTTCTTAACCAAGCGCATACTATCTATAACTTATAAAAACTTTTTTCTCATAGAAATTAAGGGAACTTGAGGGGAGGGGGGAAACACATTTTTTCTAACAATTGCTGTGAAATCAAAATCGGCAATAGGTAATATTTCTTCCATTTCCGTAAATGAGTGATTGTCATCAAATTTCCTGTACCGATCCATTCAAGTAGATAGGTATGCCGATGTCATTGTCTATCTTTGTTGGAACAAAGAATATAATTCGATAGCATTATGTTAAAGCAAGCAATCAAAGCATTAGCAACTTGGCTCAGACATAATAATATAGAGTACCATCAACTCGGATGATCTTGCCTCTTAGGGTGAGACTTTGTTTCAACCGAATTGGAGCATTTTGAGTATTCTCATCTCAGGCTTACTTAGAGATACTTAGAGATGATTTCCAGCATAGGTTCTCAAAGTTCCTCTTCGCTGGACTCAGGTGTCATCTTTGTTTCTTCCAGTTGCCGATTACCGTGAAGACAGAATGTGATGCTAGCCTTGTAATCATAGAAGATTTCTTGGTTTTTCCAATAGCTATCCAGTCTGTTCTTGAATGTGTTAATTGAATCAGCACTGAGAACTTTCTCTGGTAGACTGTACCACACTTGAACCACTCTAACACCGAAACTATGCTTGCGCGCATCTAGTCGGGCCCTTTGTGTGAAAAGTTTCTTTGAAGTGCCCCCTGTTCCTGTCCTCAGGGAGTGCTCGGGCCAGGGTTTAAGTAGATTACCAGCTTTTTGGTCGTATTTTCCATTTAACATTTTGTACACTTCTATCATGTCACCTCTTATTCTTCTATAACTTAGTGTTGGTAATTTCAGTTTTCTTAATCTCTCTTCGTGTGTCATCTCTTTCATACTCGGGAGCTGCTTGGTAGCTCTTCTTTGGACCCCTTCTATAACCTATAGGCTTGTTGCAGTTATTTCCCATTTTAGAGGATGTGATATTTCATCAAAAGAAAGAACTTTTTGCAAATCTAGCTGTAATCTAGTCTGTCTCTCCAAAATCTATAGAGGCAAAGTCACCCCTTGACCCTTTCCCTGCCAGCCATTTTCAGAATTTTCCCCAAAAATAATTTACACTCACTCAAACAGAAAAGCAACAAATACATTCTATGCATAATATTTATCAACAACATGAACTCTACAAACACAGTGTCCTGTTTTTATAGCTATAACAATTTTTCTTTAAATTGTGTGATTTTAAAAAGAAATCTGAATGATAAAAGCGCTGGTTGGATCGTAACGAATGTGACGATTTTCCTATGGTTGGTAAGGAGACGGTTACGGCAAAGTGACCCCAGTTGACGGTACATGCTTGCGACTGTCCGATTTAAATGACAGAAACCTGGGGGGTGGGGGGAGAAGCAAACTGTCCAGAGGGTTATATTAACCCTACTCAACCCTAACACTATCGCGGTAAATGACTGTTGTTATTCCTACTCTGTCATTATTTACATCTTTGTTAGACAATTCATAAAACATTGTAGTTTCTTTTTAAAAAACAAAAAAAACAAAGAAAACAGCGCAATATCCACTAAACGTGCTCAAAGTGCTTTACAAGGGGTTCCTAGTCAACAGCTAACACCTAACATAGAGGACAAGACTGACGTCTGTTAGGCGATATTACAATTTTAATTGGGACAGAGACAAAGCTGTAATATGGCCAGGTACTCATTTCACACCTGAGTACGGTGAAATAATGTGATTAGAAAGCCTTTTCCAAGGACTCAACTATTTACTGCTCGGGACTTGAACCCAAGACTTCCCAATCCGAAGTGCTATACATATATATATGTTTTCTTCACATTTTAAAAGCATCACAAATTGCTAGGGAGATTGGACAGCATGGACAATAATGGCTAGGGTTGAGTGAGTTAATCAAAGCTTAAATAACGGAAAAGTTGACCTCTATGATAAAAAAATACATTGTTGTTGTGTGAGAAGAGAAGAATAAGTTTTGGATTGTAAAAAAATATTCAAAGCTTAAAAAACGTAAAAGTTGACCTCTATGACTATGATATCAAAATATTGTGTGAGAAGAGAAGAATAAGTTTGAGATTGTAAAAAATATTCAAAGCTTGAATAACGGAAAAGTTGACCTCTATGCTATGATATCAAAATATTGTGTGAGAAGAGAAGAGTAAGTTTGAGATTGTAAAAAAATATTCAAAGAAATATTCATCTATATCAAAGTAGGTATGGGGTGAGAAGAGAAAAATAAGTGTCGAGATTGTAAAAAGCATTGAATTATAATGAACATATAATAACATCAAAAAAGAACAAAATAACATTAAAAAATAAAGAACAATTAACTTTAAATGGAATGTTTCATTCAGACATAAAATTCTTCTTAGTCACAACAAAAATAATTAAAATAATTTTTTTCTTTTTTTTTCCTTCTATTTGGCTTATAAATTCGCTATCTAGCTAACTATACATCTATTATGACATATCATTCTTTCCTGTTCAATTCTACCATGGGATACGTAAAATGTAAATATGGGATAACTTTCTTTGTTTTTTTTCTTTTTTTGTTGTTGTTGAGAGGCTGGAGAGGATTATTATTATTATTATTATTATTATTATTATTATTATTATTATTATTATTATTATTATTATTATTATATTATTATTATTATTATCATTATTATTATTATTATTATTATTATTATCATTATTATTATTATTATTATCATTATTATTAGTATCATTATTATTATTATTATCATTATTATTATTATTATCATTATTATTATTATTATTTTTATTATTATTATTTTTTTTATTATTATTATTATTATTATTATAATCATTATTATTATTATTATCATTATAATCATGATTAATATTATTATTATCATCATTATCATTATCTTTATTATCATTATGTTATTATTGATACTACTGTAAGGTATTTCAAAAAATCAGCTCATACCAGGTTGGTCATTATTAAGAGAAGAGGAAGCGAAATCGAAATCTGTAATAAAATTGGAGTGTATAGACATGAACTTGTAAGCAATCATTGTTGACTCATAATTCATCAACACACAGAGTAAAACCTTCAACACACCAGACTTGTAAGCAATCATTGTTGACTCATAATTCATCAACACACAGAGTAAAACCTTCAACACACCAGACTTGTAAGCAATCATTGTTGACTCATAATTCATCAACACACAGAGTAAAACCTTCAACACACCAGACTTGTAAGCAATCATTGTTGACTCATAATTCATCAACACACAGAGTAAAACCTTCAACACACCAGACTTGTAAGCAATCATTGTTGACTCATAATTCATCAACACACAGAGTAAAACCTTCAACACACCAGATTTGATTAAACATTAAACTGAAATTTGATCGTTTCCTCCAATATGGCCGTGAATCGTAGTGTGATTGGGCTTCATTGAAATTGTAACTTCTTGATTAACAAATATAATGACTTGTGTATTGATAACTAGATAAATAACAGGAGAAATAGTAATTTTGTATTAAAGACAAATAAATAGACAATAAATAAGCCTTCCACCACAGCATCACAAGATTCCATTGCCAAGGCATTCCATGAAGACATAATATAGAAAATCCATCAAACAAGACGTCTGCGACCAATTTCAACGTGGAGGACCCCGGATGTAGACCTTCTGGCAAGTCATTGATGTAAAATGAGAAAGAGGAGTGGCCCAAAACCAATGCCTTGGGGTACTCCTGTCTCAACTTTTGTCGTGTTTTGATTCTTTCCCTTTGATGGCTATGTGGTCTGTGGTATGACACTCGCTTTCGGATCGGAAGGTCCTGGGTTCGAGCCTCGTGCTCGGCGCATAGTTGAGTCCTTGGAGAAGGCTCTTCACTCACATTCTCTCACCGTACTCAGGTGTAAAATGAGTACCTGGCCGTTAACAGCGTTGTCTTTGTCCGAAAAATTGTAATATCGCCTAACAGGCGTTATGTCCCGTCCTACGTGTTAAATGTTGCTGTTGACCAGGGACCCCTTGTAAAGAGCTTTGAGCACATTTAGTGGATATTGCGCTATATAAAGCTCAATTTTTTAAATTACGTTTTGGACTCTGTTACTCAGAAAGGATTCAATCCAGCTGGTGACATTGTTAGAAATCCTGTAATGCTTTGACTTTAAGAAGCAGATTTCTGTGATGAACTGTGTCTCTTAAATATTCATCACTTGAGGCATCAAATAAAATGTCTTACCACTAACGGCAGGTCAAAAAACTAAAGGGATGGATGATGAAGAAGAGGAGGATTTTGCAAGCCTTTGTGCAAGGATGGCGGAATTTTACAATATAGCTGAAGAATGGGGTCTGTACAAATCCAGAGTCAAATTGTGGAATTCTTCGTGTCGTAGTCGTAGATGCATTCTGTTGATTGGATGTATCCACAACTTTCTCTTCTTTTTTTTTTTTTTTTCTTTTTTTTGGGGGGAGTTTCTTCAGAATGACGCAGAAATGCCAGTGGTTTTTTTTTCTAATTCATTGTCAAATCAAATGAAATATCAACTGAAAAGAATGATCATGCATGCATGGATTAGCTTTGATTTTAAAAAAATAAAATTCCCTTTATTCATAGCATTTGGAAAATTTGTCTCTAGGGTCCAAATATCCAAGGGAAGACTGGAATAACCCAGCCATCAGCCACAGTGCAGCGCCGCAAATTGAGCTAGGGCGATGTGATTTGCTCAATTCCACACAGCGCAGCATACTCGACACGATAGCCTGAGCAGGAAGTCCTACAGAGCACAGTCGAAGGCCAGCGCAGACGAAAGGCACCAAAGGAAGATGTGGCTGGACATTATAAAAGAATGGACAGAGATGTCGGTTCCGGAGCTGCTACATTGGGCTAGCAACAGGCAGGCATGGAGGAAGTCTGTAACTTCTGCTTCACGCAAGTCCTCCTCTCTCTCTACGCCACTACCACATCATCTCATTCATCTGTGGTGTTTCAATCATCCTGTTTTGTTGATAAAGGGGAAACCCGAAACGTTCATTTGATCTGTTTTTGTAAATTAAATTGAAGCTTACATTCAACTTCACGTTATTATTCATGACAATACTGAATCATCTCGTGTAAAGGTGGGAGAGCCTACGGCCATACTTACAAGAACAAGCACTTCGTGATGTGGAATTTGGACCAGATGTACTTTCGGCGTATGGACATCCGTTACAATAGAAGCTGCCAGATTGGTCAGAGTAGAAGCCAACGGGACACACCTCACACTGACCCGTGACTGAGTTGTAGAAGGAACCTTGGCTACAAGATGCTGTCAAAAAGATGAGATGATAATTAGGACTCGAGATCATAAAGATTATTATTCCACCCTACATTGTTAACACACAATTCACATCTTTGAGCACATTCAGTTGATGTCGCATGACATAAAGGCTTACATCAAATTATTAACTCATTACTCAAGCATTAGATAAAGATTGGAACAGATCCACGGATACAAATCCACCAGCCTTAAGCTCATGCCTCATAGCCAATCGTAAAGCATGTATACCTGCCTACTTGAACATTTTAAAATCAGTAACGGACACAAAATTCATCATGATGATACTAGGCCGCTGGAAGCTGTGTATTGACAATGGAGATCGGATACAACGGGGATGGTGGGACTAACAAAAAAACAATCCCTGTTGTAGCAAAGTACCGTTATATCCATGCTTACCGAATTCAAAGGGAGGCGATATTGAAGGAAACAAAAATAAAATGCAAAGAACACATTTTGAGTTATCTCTTAGGGTAAATCAATCAAACGACATAATTCTGATTTCCGTTTGTAACACTGTGTCCAGATGTGACTTTTAGGTGATCTCAGACTATGTACACTGATGGTGTGCTCTTGGAATATCCCCTCCCTGTTATCTATTCAAACAGCCCCCCTCCCCCCTTATGTCTTACTTTTTCTTATATGCTTTTAATTGTAAATCTAAAATCACATTTTTTCACCGTTTTACTGGCACTTAAATGATCTAAATTTGCTATTAATGCCATAAAACCTTTAAAAAAAAACAAACAAAAAACAAAATCAATATTAAATTGTCTAAACATAACAAAAATTCTTTGTAAAGATTTACACTTTATCAAGACTGAACTCACTCAACCCTAACACAGACTATATCCATAGTTTACCAGGGTTACTTTTACCCCATGCTTATTTATTACATTTTTATGAGACAAATTATAGGCGTAGTATCAAAGTGAATGTTTTAATATTTTATTTTTTTTGCATGTTAATGATAGTTGAATAAAACTATCTATGTACACGCTTATTTTTAATACCCATTTTTTTCTAATATTGAGAAGTAGCGAAAATCTCTAGGATTGAGTGAGTAAATCATTGCTTTCATGATTCCAACATGCTTTCTGTCTTTGTCTTGGAATGAGATTACTTGGTTTTGTCCTGGCCCCAGCCGGATACCTTGGCTAGGAGGGAAACAGTCAAATGTATAGTTAGTTTTGGAAGATTATATTTTTTTCCTTGTAAATCATCTCTCTCTGTTATGCACTCTATTATGTTTTATTTATGTATTATATATGATTTATAAACATTTGAGTGTATTCCTCTTAGTTGGGACATGTGCTTGTGTCTGGATGAGACTTTTAGGTGATCTCAATTTAAGTACACTGATAGTGTGCTCTTGGAATCTACATCTGTTCCCTTTTGAACCAATTCCCCTTTGTCTGCCTTATTCTTATGTGCTTTATTGTAATTCTAGAACTTTTTACTATCCCATTTTTTCCCTTTTTACTGGCGCTGATATAACCTAAATGTGTTGCAAGCGCCGTAAAACCCTCAAAAACGAAGCAAAAACAAAACATGACAATGCCTCAAACTGACCAAAACAATCACTCCTACTGCCACTGCCGTCCGAATCGGTGGTGGTGCCAGCTGGACAAGCCTTACAAGGACTGGCGCTGGGCACTCCAGACGATCCCAACACATCCAGGTAGGTGCCTTTAGGACAAGCTTCACATCCACTGGAACTTGTACTGAAGTAGTAGCCATAGCCACATTCCGCTGGGAAGAGAGAAAAAGATTTTTATTAATATTGTTGTGATGATGATGATGATGATGATGATGATGATGATGATGATGATGATGATGATGATGATAATGATTGTTATTATTATTATTATTATTATTATTATTATTATTATTACTATTATGATGATGATGATGATGATGATGATGATGATGATGATGATGATGATGATGATGATGATGATGATGATTGTTATTATTATTATTATTATTATTATTATTATTATTATTATTATTATTATTATTATTATTATTATTATTTTATTATTATCATCATCATTATTACCATTATTTTAATTACTTTTTCGCCTATTACAAGAGCTGTAACCTAACAATAATTGCCTATTTGGACAATAAAGATTATTATTATTATTATTTTATATTTTGTAACTTTGAATTAAAAAAAAAAATTCCCTTTATTCATCCCATAGGGGAATTTTGTCTCTAGGGTCTATTCCAAGGGAAGACTGAAATAACCAAGGCGTCAGCCGCAGTGCAGCGCTGCAAATTGAGCAAGGGCGAGGTGACTTGCTCAAGGCCACACATTGCAGCAGCAGGTGATCGAACTCGGTACCTTTCAGGTACGAACCAAAGACCATACCGCTGAGCCACACTGCCCCCCTAATTATCCCCTCCTTGTCTTTTTCTTTTTTTCTTTTAAATCAACCTCTTCCTTATGCTCATTTCCCCTCAATTCACTTACAACATAATAATAATATATAAACCATTACCATCCTTAACTTCCTCGTCATCATTTCCCTTTAAACCAATACATATATCTCAACATCAACTGTATTACCATTCCAGCACAAAGTCAAAGTAAAAAGTACATAAAACGTGATCATTTGTCTCATTACAGTCTTACATCCCCAGCGAACTTGAGGCTAAAAATAGAAATTAAAGCTTAATGTATAAAATCTGAGTTAACTCACTCAACTCTTGAGTGGACGTCACTATCACATTATCTCATTCATCTGTAGTGTTATATTCATCCTTTTGTTGATAAAGGGGAAACCCAAAACGTCCCAATTATCTGTTTTCGCTTATTAAATTGAAGCTTACATTCAATTTCAGATATATATATATCAATATAAGACCAAATACTCTTCAACAGTCGTAACGTCACTTCCTTCCTTATGACACATGGTAACTTAGTAACACTGGCTCTAAACTATCGGAACAATGGCGGATGCCCGTATGAAATATTTCCCCGGCAAGCATAAAAGCGTATCCAGAGGAAAAAAACCCCATAAATTTGATCATGTTTTGACTTTTACACATTCTAATCACAAGGCAAATGAAAAGTTCTAGCCAGCATGAAGAATAAAAAGTAATGATTTTCTTTGTTTAGAACCAAGATGGCCGCCATTGCCGGGCGGCGTGACATCAGACTACTGAATCAAATTGCCGCAATGATATCAGACTTTGAACTAGAATGAAAATCTTACAACAACAGTCTCCAATGAGAACGGATCCAGACGGACATGTCGGTACCGACGTCACCACAAAGGACTGGAACTCTGGCACTGCCCGGCCCTGAATAGTGGACAGAATGAATGAAAGTCTCTCATGGTTATTGTCATCAAAATCAAACAAAAGACGATTTTTAAAAAGTGTTTTAAGGGTTTTGTTTTGTTAGATGTATAAGTTGTTATATATAAAATATTTCAAGTATAATTATGATCAACTTCTAGAATATTGTTTTGAGCATTCGCTCTCATCTGGTGAGAGCGAATGCCCGAAACAATATTGTAGAAGTTGATTATAATTATAATTATAATACTTGAAATATTTGATAAATAACTCCTTTTATCAAAAAGTTGAGCACTATTATTTCATTGTTTTTAAAAATAATTTATAAGTTGTTATATATATATATTTTACAAAACAACGCTACATTCACAAGAAATTATCATATATATATATATATATAAATATAATATATATATATATATATATATATATATATATATATATATATATATATATATATATATATATATATATATATATATATATATATATATATATATATATATATATATATATATATATATATATATATATATATATATATATATATATATATGTTCAAAACTGTTTAAAGTAGCCTTTAGTTAAATGTTTTTCAAATTAAGCTTTCAGTGCTGTAGTTTTTATTATATTTTACTTTTGTGAATTTGTGTTTCATCGTAAAGCGCCTAAGTTAGAGCATGAATTCATGGAATTTGCGTGCTATACAAATGATTTAATATTATTCATTATATATGTAGTCACTGACAATGCTCAATGTTGTTTAACTGTAATAAAAGACATGTCACAATATCATTGAACATAAGACATGTCACAATATAAGTGAAATATTTTTCGTTTAGTGCGTTATCGTAACAAGTATTTTCAATTTAAAAGAAATAGAAGAAATTCCACCATACCGAATAGGTGAAAAGCTCATTGTCTACAAGAGAGATAGCGATGATTTCATCAAATGGTTTGGACGAAGATCGATCAAATTTGCTGATAGTTTGTCTGAAAAATAAAATGGAAAAAAATATATATTTAAATTGGGACTGGGATGAAGGAAAATAAAGATTTCAAAACCATCAAAGTCACATCGAGAAAGAAAATAAATTAATACTCTCAAGCAATGCATGCACACTATATGCGGAGAGCAGCCGCTTCGAATGTAAGAAAACTTTAAAAAACAGGACTCCAGTTAGACTAAATATATGTATATAAACATAAGATAGAGTAAGGAGGAGGATAAAACTCACGCTAATCCTGTGACTGTGACAGAGACAGAAATTCCAATACTGTTACACTTCGTGACAACATTAACATCATTACAAGATGTACTGCCACAAAGACTGGACCACGTAGCTGCTAGAGAGGTCAAGGTCGATTTGATGTCAGAGATCAAGGTCGTCTGTGCCTGGATTTGACTGGATGAGCCACAGGTTGGATTTCCATTCAGCTGGTAGTCCATGGTGAATGTCCAGTCTACTTCTGGTGTGGTGCATGCTGGGAAAGGAGAATAATCAAGTTATCATTTTAGAATGATGATTTAATACTCCCTATCTCTGTAGAAAAATTTTGGAAAGACCTAGAAAATATCTCTGTCGTCTATCTGGAATTTAGAAATATATTTATGTCTTTATTGTTCCTTTTTCTTTTTTTTTTTTGTGGTTGGCTGAAGAAGGGTTTTGAGCCCAAAATGTTCTGTTTTTGGTGTTTTGTTCTTTTTTGAAGCTGTTGTATTATTCATTATTGTTTATTACTTTTTACAATTTCTAGCAGCCGAGTATCACTCAGATTTAGATTTGTGATTTTGCTTTGGTTCTTAAAAATGACTTTACGATTATCATTTGCTTTACCTGGCATGGCGGCTTTTTGCATCGGTTGCGGCTGCAACCACAAAAAAAATTGCATAATTTCACTGATTTGCATTGCGGCCGCAAAATGTGCATTTTTTTGCATATTTTTGAGATTTTGCAAAGAAAAAAAAAACAATAATAATATCTTTTTTTTTTTTTTTTTTTGTTTTTTTTTAAAGGCAAATTTTTTTTCTTTTAATTTGATAGCTCGTGTAGAACGTGAAAGATGTTTATCAAGAATAGTTTCTTTTTTTTTTTTGCTATCTCATATTCTTCTTTGTATTGGCGCTGATTTGACCTTACAGTACCCTTAAAAACAAATAAATACCTTTCTCTTTCATGAACTAATTATGGGTTTTTAGGAAAATTAATCGCGAATTTTTGCAATTTTTTTGTTGCAAATTTCCCCGTTTTTAGCTTGCAAAATTTGGGGGTTTTTTCCCAAAAAACTGCCATGTCAGCTTTACACAAAGCTCTCATAGACAGACTGATTAATGATCAACGCTTACCTGAACACGAAGGATATTCAAAAGGCAACACTCTGGACGCCTCGTCAAACATGCCATTGCTGCCACAACTATAATACTTTGGAGAAGCTGAAGAGAGTTTCTGGGATCCACTGCATGACACGGAACAACGCAGGATGCCTGAGATCTCGGTACAAGACTGGATCTGGCCTGGGTTGTCGACTGGTCGTTCACACGATGAACCTTTTAGAACAAAAAGGGAGACCAAAAAAAAATTGTAATCTGGGCTGGAACTAGATAAAAATAAATAAAATCTCCTCTATTCATCCCATAGGGGAAAGTTGTCTCTAGGCTCAATGGGAAAGTTGTCTCTAGGCTCAATGGGAAAGTTGTCTCTAGGCTCAATGGGAAAGTTGTCTCTAGGCTCAATGGGAAAGTTGTCTCTAGGCTCAATGGGAAAGTTGTCTCTAGGCTCAATGGGAAAGTTGTCTCTAGGCTCAATGGGAAAGTTGTCTCTAGGCTCAATGGGAAAGTTGTCTCTAGGCTCAATGAGCCTAATGGATCTGAAGGACTATTATTTTCAGCATCGTTTTATTTCAGACAAAATAAAATACCCTTTATTGATCCGTTAGGGGAAAGTTGTCTCTAGGGTCTATTCCAAGGGAATACTGGAATAACTCAGGCGTCAGCCATAGTGCAGCACTGCAAATTGAGCTAGGGTGAAGTGATCTTCCTCAAGGCCACACAGCGCAGCGGTGGGTGAGAGAGCCCGGTACCTTTCGGGTAAGAGCAAAGACCGAACCACTGAGCCATGCTGCCCCCTTCAAAGTGACTAATACTAAAGTGGAGTTTGTTTCCTAACTCGTTTCTCCGAGATCCATGCAAGCCTCACAACTATTTACATGTTGTGCTTTTATATAGCGCAATATCCACTGAACGTGCTCAAAGCTCTTTACAAGGGGTCCCTGGCCAACAGCAACATTTAAAAAGTAGGACAGGACATGACACCTGTTAGGCGATATTACATTTTTTTTCGGACAGAGACAACGCTGTTAACAGTCAGGTACTCATTTTACACCTGATTACGGTGAGAGAATGTGAGTAAAGAGCCTTCTCCAAGGACTCAACTATGCGCTGAGTGAGGTTCAAACCCAGGACCTTCCGATCCAAAAGCGAGTTTCACACTACAAGACCACGTAGCCGCACTATTTCTATGGAGAGAAAAATAAAGTGAGTAGATGTGACTCATATATAAGGGAACAACAAAAAACAAATAACGTTTCGGTCCTTGGGGGCTTTTTTTCTCTCTCCATTTTACTGGCTCATTTAGGCACCTCTTCTAGCTTTGGTTTCATTTCTATGGACTTACGCCTGTTGTCAATCTTGAAGGAACAAATATCAGCATTTCCATTGGGGTCCACCTCGGCATAGACCACACTGGTGGTCCCCCAACCCATCTCGGTGGCCCCTGAAAGCTTAGTGGTCTTCACGACAGATCCAGATGCTCCACTGGAAGTCGGTGTTTGCCAAGTGGGAGAGCTGGTCCGTCCAGACACGATGACTTGGTCGTTTGGACAGGATGAAAAGGATGGACGCGATGATACTGAGGAGGAAAATGGAAGATAATGGGATGGAGACAAATGGGAAATGAAGGTGAGGAAGAAAATGTGGAGGAGGAATGTGATGATGATGATGGAAAGAGTTTTTCTATGTAGATGCGGAGAAGTTTCCGTATGTGGGTTTGAGTATTCGGGTGTATGTTTGTAGGCGTTTGAGTGTGTATGATGGTCTCTACAGTCTGAGTGATTGTTAAGCACCATAGAGCACTATATAAGTATATTATGATATATTATATTATTATTATCATCATTATCATTATCATTATTATTATTATTATTATTATTATTATTATTATTATGTATTATTATTATTATTATTATTATTATTATTATTATTATTATTATGTATTATTATGTATTATTATTATTATTATTATTATTATTATTATTATTATTATGATGATGATATTATGATGATGATGATGATGATGATGATGATGATGATGGTGATGATGATGATGATGATGGTGATGATGATGATGGCGATGATGATGATGATGATGATGATGATGATGATGATGATGATGATGATGATGATGGCGATGATGATGATGATAGCGATGATAATGATGATGATTTGGCATTCTATACAATGGAGGTGGATCAGGTGGAAATATTAGAAAACCGTTCATGTGAATGAACTCTTAAAAACAAAGTGGAAAGACCTACCCAGACTTTTGATGGCATTCAACTCGCACATCCTAACTAACTTCAGTAAAAGAATGATTTATCAAGCATTTACAAAAAAAATATTTAACAAAGGCTATGGCTATTCGGACTCGAGTCAGAATAGTCTCCTGTGGCTATTCAGATTCAAATTCTAATGCTCATGTGCAGTCAACAAATTATTCGGACTCCAGTCTGAATAGTCTCCGTGGCAGCATAGTTTTCTTTTATTTTTTAAATATATATTTTAATTATTGATAATTACAAAAAAATTTATGCAAATCAAAATTACGATTGTAGTAACTATCAACAGGTAGTCTACGTTAAAGTATATAACTTCATCTTACTGTATGATTATTGTTTCACTATCTCCTGTGCTCATAATTACTACTTATTAACTTGTTACCTTACAAATGGAACTCTCTTTTTGTCAGAAGATCAATTTTGAAGTTACTTTCACTTTTTACTTTTACTTTCACTTTTGATAATAAAACCTGTTCTATCTGAGACATGAAAACAACGAGACGTCTGTGCTAACTCTATAATATTAAATCACTTTATTTTACTCTTCGCACGTGCAATCCTTACTTTAACTATGGCAACTTCAACAGTCTAAAACCCGCTTTATTTGACGAAAAAGACAAAATCATGGATCAATTGGAAGTCCAGATAGAAATATAAAAGAAAAGAGTTAAAACTGAACTGAGTCAGTGTAATATGAGCAAAAGATAATTTCTTCTGAACTCTTCTTCTATTTCTTTATCGGTTCCACCCTCTGCCTATACTGCCCACATTGTGTTGTACTCCCCTCTGTACCCGTACGGACATTGGAGTTTGATTCCGAATAGCAACGGGAGTCTATTCAGACTCGAGTCCGAATTGCCACTTCGTTTAACAAATCAGTGCTGGTGGTGACAAAAAGGGAAAAGGAGGAAAATTATGAATGGTTTTCTTTACGCCACATGTTTACTTCACCAACCCCCACTTTTAGAGCCATTGAGATGATAAACTACTCTAGCTATCTTCTGAAACTGCACCAGTTTATTCCACCGCACATCAAATCTCTCAAAGCCAGAAAATTTGATTGAGGAAAATGTCATTTTTTTCAAAGGAGGAAATTCCTCCTCTGACACAAAAATCACGGATTTCCGCGGATCCGAGGAAAACCATCAGCACTGACAAATACTGCTACCAAAAGTATAGAGCTCTTCTGAAATGAAAATAGGCAAGAACAGACAACTTACTGGAATCCAGAGTTGGACATCCACTGGCAGACATACACTTGCCAGCTGTCAACTCACTGCTATAGTCCACGGCAGACGTCTTGCCAGTTGCCATAGCAACCGAGTAACCCCCGACTAGACCTGCTGGGACAGAAGCCTTGTCGGAGGTCAAGGTCGTTACTTCACCCTGACTGAGGGCATTCTGAGAGATGTAGACTCGACTGAGACGGCCGACCATACCGTCAGATCTGTCCACGGTGTCCGTGTTACTGTCGTAGTGACCACCCAGGATAAGCCAGCCACTGAAAAATGGATGGAATTGACTTAGCTGGTTTTGATATACATAATATGTTAAATGAGCTTTCTCCAATGAGCTTTTATATAGTGCAATATCCACTAAATGTGCTCAAAGCGCTTTACAAGGGGTACCTGGTAAACAGCAACATTTAACATGTAGGACGGGACATGAAACCTGTTAGGTGATATTACAATTTTTCCGACAAAGACAACGCTGTTGACGGTCAGGTACTCATTTTACACCTGAGTACAGTGAGAGAATGTGAGTAAAGAGTCTTTGTACAATCTGAATTTGAATGTTACTCCAGGTCGAGTCAATTCGAGGGCGGAGAGTTGTCGATTGTGGCAGCCTTGTTGGATATTATATTTATTTTTTTGGACAGAGACAATGCCGTTAACGGCCAGGTACTCATTTTACACCTGAGTAAGGTGAGAAAATATGATTAAAGAGCCTTTTCCAAGAACGCAAGAATGCGCCAAGCAAGGCTTGAATCCAGGACCTTCCGATCCAAAGCGAGTGTCATACCACTAGACCACATAGCCGCACAACATATTCTTTTTTAGCGTAGATCAAATCTCTTTTCATTTTAACCACAATATCTTATAAAAAAATTAAAAATTATGCCTTTTCCACCACGACATCATAAGATATCGTCGCCAAGGCATTCCACGAAGGAATATAGATAACTCATCAAACAAGATGTCTGGTGTCAACAGGAATCATCCATGTTGTCCAAGTGAGCAAATTGGGGGTTAATAATCTTGCTCAAGGAAAAAAACGAAAGTGCCTGAAGCAGGGCCCGAACCCAGGTCCTTCTGGGCCACAGTGCAAAGCTTTAACCGCTTGGCCACCCCCCCCCCCCCCCCTATCTTATAGACACTTTTTTTTTAATGACTCACAAGGGCTTCACAGAGGATTGCGTGCCATAACTGGAAGCAGAGGAAGATTGAGCACCATCTACGTAGACCCTGACAGATCCTTGGTTCGAGTCCCATACCACAGCTACGTGATGCCAAAACCCGTCGTCCACTGGAGAGTTAAAGTTGACACGCCTGGAACCAGAGAATTCTAGAGACACACCGTCTTTGTCTATGCTCAAGATCTTGGATGGGTTATTGAAGTTCGTCTCTGAGCTGTGAAATAAAACAAAACAAAACGGGGAATTGTAATAATATATATATAGGTATTGTTAATGATAGCTGTCTGGCGCAGATGTGACCTAAATGTGTCGCAAGCGCTGTAAAACCCTCAAAATAAAAAGCAAAACAATGATAGCTGTATGCAGTATCTGTAATGAATGGGAAATAACTGCGTGATTGTTGTTGAATGTGTAGTAATGACAGAGTTATGTCCCATGTATTATTGCCTTGTCTGGTAGAGTGAGAGCCCTTGTTTGTTATGTAACTTCCTCCCTATTGTTGTTGTTGTCGGTGTGTCCTTAATGGCGATACTGAACATCATGTCATGAAGGACCATTGTTTGACTTGCTTTATTATTGATTTTACTTACTTGATTTGTTGTTGAAAATTTTCTATTTATATTGGCAATTGCCTAAAAATAAACATTTGAAATTTTGTAATGAGTGACCACTCTAAATCCCTATGATAGCCTCTGTCTGTTCAATAATCTATATTAGTATGAAGTCGACATCATTCAGGTCTTTGTTATTGTTTGTTGCTATCCGCGTTTATGAGTAACTCTCACTAAACTGTATTAACCAGACTATAAACGTTCAAGGTTACACATAGTTTTGTGTGTTGGTCGGTTATATTTCCGGATGGCAATGTTGTGAGTTTCTTAGCCAAGCGCATACTATCTATAGTATTGAAATTTGTATTGTCCATTCAATAATAGTATCATTCACAACTAACATCCGTTCTAGTGTCTGATTTGTTAGGAGTAATTGTCTGATTTGTTAGGATTAATTGTTTGATTTGTTAGGATTAATTGTTTGATTTGTTAGGATTCATTGTCTGATTTGTTAGGATTAATTTCTGATTTGTTAGGATTAATTGTTTGATTTGTTAGGATTAATTGTTTGATTTGTTAGGATTCATTGTCTGATTTGTTAGGATTCATTGTCTGATTTGTTAGGATTCATTGTTTGATTTGTTAGGATTCATTGTCTGATTTGTTAGGATTAATTGTCTGATTTGTTAGGATTCATTGTCTGATTTGTTAGGATTCATTGTCTGATTTGTTAGGATTCATTGTCTTTGTTAGGATTCATTGTTTGATTTGTTAGGATTCATTGTCTGATTTGTTAGGATTCATTGTCTGATTTGTTAGGATTAATTGTCTGATTTGTTAGGATTCATTGTCTGATTTGTTAGGATTCATTGTCTGATTTGTTAGGATTCATTGTCTTTGTTAGGATTCATTGTTTGATTTGTTAGGATTCATTGTCTGATTTGTTAGGATTCATTGTCTGATTTGTTAGGATTAATTGTCTGATTTGTTAGGATTCATTGTCTGATTTGTTAGGATTCATTGTCTGATTTGTTAGGATTCATTCTGTTTCCAGCCTTCATCCTGTACACACATCTTGTATGTTAATGTTTGTTGAATAAACATTATTTATTGTAATAATTTGATTACCAAACTGTATGGGACCCTGACAGAGCTGAGAAAGACAACGACGTTCCTTCACCAACTAGAAGAAGAAGAAGAAGAAGAAGAAGAAGAAGAAGAAGAAGATGACGACGTAATGTTACCTGATGCCATAAAGTGACAAAGCAGTCCCGGGTTCACTTTTAGCAGTGTATCTGACCCAGGCACTGACTGTGAAGGCTCTCTGATTGATTGGCTCCACTAGAGCTTGATAGTCCTCTGGTTGGTGAGATGAGCGCCCAGACAGGACAATGTCGAAATCGGAAGATACCTCTGAGAAACAGGAAAATAAAAAATAAAAAATATGTTGGTTGATAGATAGCCAGTTTAGTTGTGCTGCTATAACCAGATATTATGTTATAGGAGATGCCATAGAAGATTGCACAAAGACATTTGTAAACAAAACACATGACGGTTTTTATGTTGAGTCCACACTTGTCCTTGTTTTTTTTAAATTTCAAATTGAAAATGTTTAACTCCCTCCTTACCAGCCATTTCCAGAAT
>NC_088373.1:31067558-31077558 GCF_034508935.2 Berghia stephanieae | reverse complement strand
AAGAAAAAATCAATTCCAGCAAAATGAAAAGAAATGATATGTGACCAAGCGTCTCAAAACGGTATTATGTCGGGATGGTCCAGATGCTAAAAAGTCAAATTATAGTTAAACTGGTTTAAAATATGAAACTTTGGTATTTAGCACAGTAAAATATGATATTCCTTCTCTATAAAGCATATAAACTCAACTGAAACATGATCTTTCTGGCTACAAATTCCATTTTCAGCATCTTAATCATCCCGACTTAATACCGTTTTGAGACGAGGGGATCACATATAAAAGGAACAAAATAGCCTTCAACAGTCATGACGCATGGTAACTTAGTAACTGGTTCTAAACTATCGGAACAATGGTGGAGCCTTCAACAATCATGACGCATGGTAACTTAGTAACTGGTTCTAAACTATCGGAACAATGGCGGAGCCTTCACCAATCATGATGCATGGTAACTTAGTAACTGGTTCTAAACTATCGGAACAATGGTGGAGCCTTCAACAATCATGACGCATGGTAACTTAGTAACTGGTTCTAAACTATCGGAACAATGGCGGAGCCTTCAACAATCATGATGCATGGTAACTTAGTAACTGGTTCTAAACTATCGGAACAATGGTGGAGCCTTCAACAGTCATGACGCATGGTAACTTAGTAACTGGTTCTAAACTATCGGAACAATGGTGGAGCCTTCAACAGTCATGACGCATGGTAACTTAGTAACTGGTTCTAAACTATCGGAACAATGGTGGAGCCTTCAACAATCATGACACATGGTAACATAGTAACTGGTTCTAAACTATCGGAACAATGGCGGAGCCTTCAACAGTCATGACGCATGGTAACTTAGTAACTGGTTCTAAACTATCGGAATAATGGCGGACGCCCTTATGAAATATTTCTCCAACGAGCATAAAAGTGTATCCAAAGGAGAAAAACATTTTAAATATCATGATCGTGTTTTGACTTTTATACATTCTTATCACATGACATATGAAAAGTTCTAGCCAACATGAAGAATAAAAAGAACCCATTTTCTTTGTTTAGAATCAGGCTGCTCGTCGTTGCTGGGCGACGTGACATCAGACTAGTGAATCCAATTGAGGTCACTCAGCTCTTTGTTATTGTTTTTACCAAGCCATTTTTATAAGTAGTTCTAACTAAATTGTATTAATCAGACTATAAACGTTTAAGGTTACTACTACTACTACTACTACTACTACTACTACTACTACTACTACTACTACTACTACTACTACTACTACTACTACTACTACTACTACTACTACTACTACTACTACTACTACTACTACTACTACTACTGCTACTACTACTACTACTACTACTACTACCGCTACTACCGCTACTACCGCTACTACCGCTACTACTACTACTGCTACTACTGCTGCTACTGCTGCTACTGCTGCTACTGCTGCTACTACTGCTACTACTGCTACTGCTGCTACTGCTGCTACTGCTGCTACTGCTGCTACTGCTGCTACTGCTGCTACTGCTGCTACTACTACTACTACTACTACTACTACTACTACTACTGCTACTGCTACTGCTACTACTACTACTACTACTACTACTACTAATAATAATAATAATGATAATAATAATACTACTACCACTACTACTACTACTACTACTACTACTACTACTACTACTACTACTACTACTACTACTACAACCAATACTACTACTACTACTACTACTACTACTACTACTACTACTACTACTACTACTACTACTACTACTACTACTACTACTACTACTACCACCACCACCACAACAACACTATACATTTTATAAACCTGATCATGTTTTGACTTTTACACATTCTGATCACAAGACATATGAAAAGTTCTAGCCAGCATGAAGAATAAAAAGTATCAATTTTCTTTGTTTAGAACCACGATGGTCGCCGTTGCTGGGCAACGTGACATCAGACTATTGAATCCAATGAAGACATAAGAGACTTACGGTACAATTGACACCGTAGTAGCCCGTGACGCATTCACAGAAATATCCCCTGTACAAATCTATACATTTGCTGTAGCCAGGATTACAAGGGTTGGATCCAAACTGGCAAATGTCAACACCGTCCAAACACGTGTCACCTAGAAAAACAAGGGGGGGGGGGGGGGGATATGTGAAGGGAGATAATCAATCAAATAAAAATTCATGACATAAGATAAATAGTATTCCACCTTTTGTTGTTTCTGTTTTTAAGGGTTTTACGGCGCTTGCAACACATTAAGGTCATATCAGCGCCAGTAAAAAGGAAGAAAATGGGATAGTAAAAAGTTCTAGAATTACAATTAAAGCACCCAAGAGTAAGTAAGACAAAGGGGAACTGGGAACAAATAGGGATCAGATGTAGATTCCAAGAGCATATCATCAATAGATGATCAATTAGTTTGAGATCACCTATAAGTCCAATCCAGACAAAAGCACAAAACAACAAAGAGGAATAAACTCAGATGCTTACATCATACATTCAAAATAACAAATATAATGATACATAACAGAGAGATGATTTACAAGGAAAAAAATATCGTCTCCCAAAACAATAACCATACATTTGACTGTTTCCCTTCCAGCCATGACTCCGGCCAGGGCCAGGACAAAACCAAGTAATTTCATTCCAAGACAAAGACAGAAAGCATGTTGGAAAACAGATATAAGGGGATAGAAGACACAGCAAGTACCTCCCTGCCTACTATGGGAGGTCAGGAACCTCACCCAGCATCAAAGCCTTATGACCCACTGAACGGGAGTTTATCCCAGTTTCTAGAGCGTGAAATGGACAATCGCTATACTTGCTACCCTTTGCAAAGTCCTACTTTCCATCAGATTTTACAGACCTAGCTACCCAATCACTGCTGGCTGGACAAGGGGAGGGAAGAGGAGGATCAGGCAAAACAAAAAAATCTGGACTTCACCCAGTATCAATATCGATCTTTTTGTGTTTGAAGCGAGTGCTCTACCAACTGAGCTACGAGACCCCTACAGATAAAATAGATTAAGCCTTTACTGCCAGGATCAGGATCCAGTTTACTCATTCTGGTGTTATGTTAGGGTTGAATCAATCCTATGTCTGAACGTGAATTCAAAGCTTTTAATGACCAGAAATATAAAATGTTGTTTTGTTGATTTGTAATAAATGATTGCGTTCTTCCTCCTCCTCCTCCTCCTCCTCAATAAAAGAAATAAAATTAATCAGCCTCCTGGATTTACCTATAAATTCATTTTTCCCCATATCAACAAATTGTACTACTACTTACTACTACTGCTGCTGCTACTACTACTATTACTACTACTTATAATAACAATAATAATGATAATAATAATAATAATAATAATAATAATAATAATAATAATAATAATAATAATAATAATAATAATAATAATGATAATAATAATAATAATAATAATAATAATAATAATAATAATAATAATAATAATAATAATAATAATAATAATAATGATAATGGTGATAATAATGATAATGGTGATAATAATAATAATAATAATAATAATAATAAGAAGAAGAAGAAGAAGAAGAAGAAGAAGAAGAAGAAGAAGAAGAAGAAGAAGAAGAAGAAGAAGAAGAAGAAGAAGAAGAAGAAGAAGAAGAAGAAGAAGAAGAAGATGAAGAAGATGATGAAGAAGAAGAAGAAGAAGAAGAAGAAGAAGAAGAAGAAGAAGAAGAAGAAGAAGAAGAAGAAGAAGAAGAAGAAGAAGAAGAAGAAGAAGAAGAAGAAGAAGAAGAAGAAGAAGAAGAAGAAGAAGAAGAATTATAATGGTGATAATAATAATAATGCAGGGTGGCCAACTTTTCAGAAACTGAATTAGGGAAAATTTTTGGTTACCGCACAATAATGTTAAGAGTGAAGTAATAAACAGCCTAATACTAATTTAATACTTTACAAAGAATAAAAATGAAAACAGACATTAAGTTGACATACCTGTAAACATTGGAAGTGAAAGGGGTAACTTTTGACATATGTATCCTCTATCCAAGCTTAGGAGGTGCATTATGCCCTCTATTGAATTTGGTGCAGAAGTCACAGCCTCTATTCTATTAATAAATATGACTTGACAATTTAAAACTAAAAAACTACACACACATTGAGACCACAGCATCACTACAATACTTTTTACACTATGTACACGATAACAGGCTTTGTTTACTGCTATTATTTGCTTTCTGAACGCAAGCTATCCATGGTGGATCTCTTGCATTTTTGCAAGAACTTGTCAGTCAATTTACGATGGGTTTTTTTTCGGGAAAAAAAACGCAGTTTCGGGACATTGGGAACGGTGGATCCATTTAGGGAATTTCCCAAAATAATCGGGAAGGTTGGCCACTCTGATAATGTAAAATCATCTAAATATTTAATTAATAAATTCATCATTTAATAGGTTGAATTAAAAGTTAATAATATATATAATCTGCTATCATTCATCAAATCCCTTACCGTACGTATCTGACGGACATTGACAAGTGAATCCGACGCCATTAGCTGGAGGTGGATTTGTATCCGAGCACAGACCACCGTTCTGACAGGGGTTCGGGTCACAGTCGTCTATGTTGTTTTGACATTTGCTTCCTTCATAACCTGAGAGAAACAAACACGCACATACAAAAATCAAAAGAATAACAAAGAGAAAATAATAATAATAATAATAATAATAAATGGCATTTATATAGCGCATTACCCCGTTGTCACAGGCTCTAAGCGCTTTACAGTGATATAAAACAAAACATATTACAGTGAGACAAGTGTGAAGGAAACGTGATACGAATTCAATTTAACAACAACAAAATATGAAAATAATATTGCAACATTATGACGTAAAAAGATAAAACTTTAAGCGAGATTTGAACGTTGTCAACGAATCCGAGCATCTCACGTGTGACGGGAGAGAGTTCCAAAAATGGGGGGCTGAAAATTGACAAGACTGTTCACCTATTTTACGCAATGGCTTAGGTTTGACAAGGATTGATTGGTCATTGCATGACCTCAAGTTTCTATTGGGGACATATATGTTTAGAAGGTCTTTAATATAGGAGGGACTGTTCGTGCTCAGGGATTTGTAGACAACAGTACAAATCTTATAGGCAACTCTTCTTTCCACAGGAAGCCAATGTAACTCACGGAGAAGGAGAGTTGCTGACGGGTATTTTTTGTTATTGCGTACAATGAGCCTGGTTGCGTTAAAATAAGAAGTGAATGACTTGACTTCAAGCCCTTCCACTGAATGAACGGTCGACAGACTATTCAGCCTGGGCTGCTTTGATTATTGTTGAGCTGACAAATTTCCAATCCCGTCATTCTTTTCTTAATAATTGAGCTTTTATATAGCGCAATATCCACTAAACGTGTTCAAATCGCTTTACAAGGGGTCCCTGACCAACAGCAACATTTAACATTTAGGACAGGCAACGCCTGTTTGGCCATGTTACAATTTTTTCGGAGAGACAACGCTGTTTACAGTCAGGTACTCATTTTACACCTGAGTACGGTGAGAGAATGTGAGTAAAGAGCCCTCTCTAAGGACTGAACTATGCGCTGAGAGAGGCTCGAACCCAGGACCTTCAGATCCAAAAGCAAGTGTCACTAGACCACATAGCCGCAGATCTTGAGTTGACTTTAATTGTTTGCCAACATGACTAAGGTCACATCTCTTAGTGTTGTAACTATTGATGTTCTTGGTCGACCTCTTTGCCTTTTTGTTCTTGTGATTGAAATAGTGAATCATCGCTTCATTGCTCAGGGTGTTAATTAACATCTTGTCTTAAAATGTGGATGAAAAGTCGTAGCCTGTTTGGTTGGATTGTGAGAGATAGCGGTGTTTCTTTGGTTTTGCAGTATAGAAGTGAATAGCTAATGATAAAAACCCTTCTATGTAGCTTACCATCCAAATGTGTGTGCTCAAAGAATTTTACACCGTTTCCTAAGAAAACAACTTATGACATTTGGACAAGATGATGATGCCTGTAAAATACTATTACAATTGGGTTTTTTTTTCTAAAGAGACAATACTGTTACCAGCCAAGTACTCATTTTACACCTGAGTACAATGAGTGAAAATAAATAAAGAGCCTTTTCTAGGGACTCAATTTTACCCTGCCTGGAGTAGGAGTCGAACCAGGGACCTACAGGTTAAGGAGAGAGTTAAAGATCTATTTTTAAAGCAATTTTCCTATAGAATTCCTGTATATTCATTGATCTTACCATTTTTACAATAACATCCAAAGGTATTGTTGACAGAGTAACAGATTCCATCATTGAGACAAGGGTTGGGATCGCATGAGTCTGTCACCACCTGGATACAACTGCCACTGCCTGGTGAATCAAACAAGGAATATGGTATGTGATAACTTGTGTTATGACAGTGCAGGGAATGATGTGCCTTTTTGTGTTGTGTGTTTGTGTTTACTATCTCGATTGAGGTTGTTGTGAGTTGTTCTCAGTTTTCATGGTGTTCCGTTTTTGTGAATTGTGACGTCATGTCTTTTCTCTGCCTATATAAGCAACAGTCACCTTTTACTCCCTCTCTTTTTCATATTGGAATTCTTTTTAGAAGCATTGTTTATGAATCACCCTAAACCTAGGTATGTGTACTTAGTAAATCGCATAACCACCCACTCCGGTGGCGACTACCAACTCATGTGGAGATACATGCCTATGTGCATATAATTTATTTATTTCTCATCGTGAATGAGATGTAAAAATATATTCACGACAACAGCTTGGTGTGAGATTTAAGTAATCCATGACTTTCAGTGAATAGAAGCTATAATGTCACAATGGATTTGACCTCATTTTGAATACTATCTTAGATTTATCTATGGGACAGCATAGATCAGTCGTACGGTCTTTGCTTCGTACCCGAAATATATCGAGTCCAATCACAAACCGCTGGGCCGTGTGGCCTTCATTCGGCAAATCATCTCGCCCTAGCTCAATTTGCAACGCTGCACTGCGGCTAATGCCTGAGTTATTCAAGTATATATATATATATATATATATATATATATATATATATATATATATATATATATATATATATATATATATATAAAACGGACTATAACCAAAAAAGACATCCAAGCTGACTCACCATCACTGACAAATCCGTCCTGGCAATAACACAACAGCTGTCCAGTCTGGTAGTTGTCAATACAAGTAGCAAACGGCTGGCAGGTGTCAACCTTACAACGGTCCACTCGTTCCTCACAGAATGTCCCGCGGAACCCATCAGGACACACACAGGTCACCGATCCCCCTGGACCGTCTAGGCAATCTGCGTTGTTTTTACAAGGGTTGGCCTGGCATCCGTCTGGGGAAATAATCATTTATCGTTATTTATTATTATTGTTTGTTGTTTGCTGAAGTAGGGTTTTGAGCCCGAAACGTTCCATGTTTGGTATTTTGTTCTTTTGTTTTTTTTTCAAGCTGCTATATTCATTTTTTTTTTCTCTTTCTTACTTTTTGCAGTCGCGGCTATTTGGTCTAGTGGTATGACACTCGCTTTCGGATAGGAAGGTCCTGGGTTCGAGCCTCGCGCTCGGCGCATAGGTGAGTGCTTGGAAAAGGCTCTTTACTCACATTCTCTCACCGTACTCAGGTGTAAAATGAGTACCTGGCCGTTAACAGCGTTGTCTTTGTCCGAAAAATTGTAATATCGCCTGACAGGCGTCATGTCCCGTCCTACATGTTAAATGTTGCTGTTGACCAGGGACCCATTGTAAAGCGCTTTGAGCACATTTAGTGGATATTGCGCTATATAAAAGCTCAATTATTATTAATTATTATTATTATTTTTTGTTGTTGTTCGCTGAAGAAGAGTTTTGAGCCCGAAACGTTCCGTGTTTGGTATTTATTTTATTATTATTTTTTTTTTGGAAGCTTTTATATTCATTTATTTTTCTTTCTTACTTTTTACAGTCCACAGTTTCCAGCAAGTTTGTATCACTTCCATAACTTTCTATGAGTTTAACTGATGATGGTTAGTGGAATAAAAGTAACTCACACAAGATAATGTATATTAAATAACTTCAGGAATTTTTGATATCGTCTATTACAATCCATGGGTGCCAGCAGGAAGAAGTGCTGAAACCTGAAACTAAAATCTGGACATTTTGCCAAACTTGAAAATGTTCCTACTGAAAATGCGGCCTCAACTTTACTCTTATTTCATCACCGCTTTTATATTATTATTAAATGATTACACAGCAAACACATTGACACAATGAGGAAATTAATTTGATTTTAAAACACACTTAAATATCCAATACACAGTGAAATACTCACAGTGCAGTTGCCTCTCTCTAGGGGAGCCTAAGAACAGACAGAGACAGAGTACCAGAGGTACACTGAAACCGGAGTTATGTGACTCCCAGATATCGCGAAACCGGAATTCCGGCATGACCGGAAAACTAGCACCCATACCAGACAGGTTACATTTAGAATGAATGCTGTCATTGGTATAATACAAATTAGAGAACATGTTATTCATACCTGGATACCTCTGTATAGGGAATGAGATTAGTGAAAGAGTAGCATCCCTTGATTGGACGTCACCGGGGGAGAAATTATTAGAGAGAGAACGTCAATATGGTTTTTCGCATGCGTCTGTCGTCCTCGCTTCCGGTGAAAGGGGCATGAGAAAGCGAGGACGAGAGAGACGCATGCGCAAAACCATGTTGACGCTCTCTCTGTAAGGTGACGTCCAATCAAGGGACGCTACTCTTCCGCTAATCTCATTCCCTATAGAGCTTTTAGACTTGGTGTAGTCTCCTTCACTCCTCCACATCTATTAATGATTGGACCAATTCTTATAACTGTACTTGTTTCCTAGGATGTTACTTATCTCCAATTCTGCTTTGAATTTATTCAAATTTTTTTTTCATCTTCATTTTTTTTGGGGGGTACCTATAATGCATGAAACAATACTAACTAAACATGTATGCTTATTTAACAGAGGCTTTGGTATAAATTTATATGTCAGTGTCTCAAATTGGTATTATGTTGGGTGAACTAGATACGAAAAATTGAATCTATTGTCAAAATTAATTACAATTGGGATTCATTTTTATGCTTTATCAAAGGGAATGAATTTGGTTTCTCATACTGCAAAAATCTGAAATATCAAATCTTGATAGATTTAAATCTAAATTCACAATTCAGCGTGTGTGTTTCATTCCGATGTAATATCGTTCAGAGGCAATGGGTGACATAATTTGAAATATCTACTTACCGACAGACGTCTCACAAGCATCACCGGTATAACCATCTTTACATTTACATCTTCTGCGTATATTTCCAAAGGCCTCACATTCTGCTCCATTCTCACAAGGGTAAGCTGTGCAGGGGTCTCTCAGACGTGTACATCTGGTTGATTGTTGACGAGGGTGGGACATTGGGGGAGGATTTACAACAGAATGGAAACTTGTTACAGGTTTGTTTTTTTCCTTTCATTACGATATGCTACTATGTGGTCTAGTCGTATGACACTCGCTTTCGGATTGGAAGGTCCTGGGTTCGAGCTTCGCTCGACACATAGTTCAGTCCTTCGTAAAGGCTCTTTATTCACATTCTCTCACCGTACTCAAGTGTAAAATGAGTACCTGGCCATACAGGGCATTGTCTCTGTCCGAAAAAAACTGTAATATCGCCTAACAGGCGTCATGTCTCGTCCTAAATGTTAAATGTTGCTGTTGGACAGGGACCCCTTGTAAAGCGATTTGGGCACATTTAGTGGATATTGCGCTATATAAAGCTCAATTTTAGAATGAATGTTTTGTCTGAGGAAATCGTCATGATGAAGTTGGCAAAAGTATGAGAGTGGTAGCCGTTGGATAACGTGGATGATTCCTGTTGACATCAAACGGTTGTTTGGTGGGTTATCTATATAGTCCTTCATGGAATGTCTAGGCAATAATAATAATAATATAATAATAATAATAATAATAATAATAATAATAATA
>NC_088373.1:31052558-31060058 GCF_034508935.2 Berghia stephanieae | reverse complement strand
TTATACACTCTGATCACATGACATGTGAAAAAGTTCTAGCCAGCATGAAGAATAAAAAGTACCAATTTTCATTGTTTAGAACCAAGCTCCTGGTTGCTGGGCGGACGATGTGACATCAGACTATTGAATCCTATTCTCTATTAGGGGGTGAATGAGTGAGTGTCCGATACATGACGAGAGTGTGTAGTTCATTATTATTATTATCATTATTATTATTATTATTATTATTATTATTATTATTATTATTATTATTATTATTATTATTATTATTATTATTATTATTATTATTACTATCAGTATTATTATCATCATTAGTACCACTATTTTAATTACTTTTTTCGCCCATTAAAAGAGCTGTAACCTAACAATTATTGCCTATTTGGACAATAAAGATTATTATTATTATTATTATTATTATTATTATTATTATTATTATTAATATTATTATTATTATTACTATCAGTATTATTATCATCATTAGTACCACTATTTTAATTACTTTTTTCGCCCATTAAAAGAGCTGTAACCTAACAATTATTGCCTATTTGGACAATAAAGATTATTATTATTATTATTATTATTATTATTATTATTAATATTATTATTATTATTATTATTATTATTATTATTATTATTGTTATTATTCTCATCTCATGTAGTTCCATATCTGAAGCAGACGTCGGAGGTCATCTTCCGCCAAGCTGATCTATCTCTTGCCAATTCTATTAAAGCAGCGCCACCTTTCTCAGCTTCATCTGTCCAAGTTCTTATCCCTTTCAAATACGTTATTCTTTGTCTTCCTCTTATTCTTTTTCCATTCATCTTTCCAGTCAAGGCGAGTATTTCCAAACCAGGGTGGCGGATAATGTGTCCTAAAAATTCCATTTGGCGTTTGATGATTTTTGTTATCAGTGATCTTTTTCTGTTGGCCATTTCTAAAATTTCTTCATTTCTTTTCCTTTCCATCCATGACACCCTCATCATTCTTCTGTAAAACCACATTTCCACTGCCTCCAGTCTTTTAACCATGGTCTTGTTTATGGTCCAGCTCTCACAACCATATAGCAGCACAGACAGTACATAGCAATCCAGGACTTTGATTTTTGTTTTCATGCTAATATTCCTGTTTTTCATAATTGTATGCAGCTGGTTGAATGCATTCTTCGCCATACCTATTCTTTTCTTTATTTCACAATCTGATTTTCCATTGGATGTTACATTGAAGCCTAAATATTTGAAACATTCAACTTGTTGTATTGTTTGTCCTCTGCTTGTTATTACACAGGCTGGTGGGTTATTATTTTTAGATACCGTCATACATTCTGTTTTAGATATATTCAGTTCCAGTCCCATATTTTCACTACTCCTGACTACAACATCCAGTAATTCTTGTAGTTCATGTTCAGATTCTGCCAGTAGAACCGTATCATCTGCATACCTCAGATTTGTTACATTCTTTCCTCCAATACACACCCCCTTCTTATGTTCGATATCTCTTAATATCATTTCACTATAGAGGTTGAATAAATCTGGAGACAAAACACACCCCTGCCTAACTCCTCTTCTAATAGGTGTAAAACTGCTTAGCTCGTTGTCAACACGCATTGCTGCTTCTTGTTCCCAGTACAAATTCCGTAATATTCTTAAATCTTTACCATCAATGTCCAAGGATGATAGAATTTTGAATAGTTTTTCGTGTTGTACTTTATCAAAGGCTTTTGAATAGTCGATGAAACACATATACAGATCTTTATTTACTTCAATACATCTTTCCATCAGCATTGATAATGTGAATATTCCATTTCTGGTACCCTTGTCCTCAACAAAACCAAATTGCATCTCCCCAATTTCAGGTCGTATTTTATTTCTTATTCTTAGTAAAATTATCTTCAAAAGAATTTTTGTGAGGTGGCTCATTAGGCTAATAGTTCTGTGTTGTTCACAATCAACTGCCCCTGGCTTTTTTGGTAGTGCTATAAAAATGGATCGTTTCATATCAGTTGGCATTTTCCCTGTGTCATACACTTGATTTAGAAGGTTTGTGATGAATTCAATCCCCCATTCACCCAGGCCAGTCAAGGCTTCAATTGTTATGGCATCAGGTCCTGCAGCTTTTCCATTTTTCATGCTTTTCATGACGTTCCTAACTTCATCTTTCATTATAGAAGGCCCTTCCAGTTCTTTTATCATAGGCATTTCTCCTCGATTATCAAAAAAAAGTTCTTCAATATATTCTGAACATCTGTTTAGAATGCAGTCTTTGTCCATGATGGTGTTTCCACGCTTGTCTTTGATGCATCCACTTTTAGCACCTGATTTAGTTTTGTTTGTCACTTCTTTGATTTTCTGATGGAAGAATTTGCCATTTTTTTCTTTGCAGGACATTATATAGTGACATTGTTCATTTATCCAGTCTTCTTTAGCTTCGTTGCATTTTCTTTTTATCTGCCTGTTCAGAGTCTTGTATTTTTCTTCCTGATTTTTGGCCTTTCTTCTCTCATTCATTAGTTCTAATATCTCTGGAGTAATCCACTTCTTCTTCTGCAACTTAAGTGTGGTTGGAACATTTTCTTCTAGTGATGCAGCAACACTGTCTTTAAACTGCTCATATTTCTCTTCTATATCTGTTAGTTCTCCAAGCACTTCAAACTTGTTTCTTACTGATAGTTCAAATTTTTCTTGTATCTTCTGTTCTTCCCGGAGAATGTCTAGTTGGTATTTAGGTTTAGCCTTTGCTCTTTTGCAGATTTTCAATTTACTCGTATGGGGCATAGCACAGGTATATGATCGCTGTTACAGTCAGCCCCCGGCATAGCACAGGTATATGATCGCTGTTACAGTCAGCCCCCGGCATAGCACAGGTATATGATGGCTGTTACAGTCAGCCCCCGGCATAGCACAGGTATATGATGGCTGTTACAGTCAGCCCCCGGCATAGATTTGGCCAACAAAACTGAGTTTTGGAAATGTTTGCTGATGAGTATGTAATCTATTTGGTTTCTCACTCCATCTCCAGGACTTTTCCATGTCCACTTCCTTCTATTGTGGTTTTCTATTGTTATTATTATTATTATTATTAATGAGAAAGAGAGAGAGAGAGAAAGAGAGAGAGAGAGAGAGAGAGAGAGAGAGAGAGAGAGAGAAAGAGAGACAGAGATAGAGAGAGAGAGACAGAGAGAGAGAGAGAGAGACAGAGAGAGTTAGAATGGCCAGCGATTTGTTTCTAGTGGATGGATTTCAATCTTTTTGAGCTATTACAAAATTCTAGTTTCCTGTTGAACATCCTTCGTAATCATCATCAGTGGTGTGGCATGCTTACAGTATAAGGTGGTGCCAGAATCAGAAGAAAATGACTTAAAACATGCTATATTTGTAAATACCGAAGAAATGGGGAAAAATTTTTTAAAAGTCTTACTCAAATAAATAAGAGGCGGTAAATACGATTTTTCAGTTTTATTTTTTTTTAAATGCCATCATTAATTTTTTAAAAGATGGAGTGGTGCCAGGCACCAAATCAACCAATATAGCCATGCCCCTGATCATTATCCATTGAGATACAACAGAACACGTGTCCATTCAACTCACCCCCCTCGATACAAGCTCCTGGTGATGTCGATCCAGCCGACGACGTCGTGTAGTCTCTACGACACGGTGTACAGCTTGTGCCACCCTCTGACGTCTGGTAGAAACCCCGAGGGCAAGGAGTGCAAGGGACCAGGCCAGTGGCTGAAAACTGACCAACTGGACATCGACCTGGAGTGGGAGAAGACAAGCTACGTATGTTAAAATGACTGTTAAAGCACAACGAGCCAACATGAAATAATTAGGGGCAGCGTGGCTCGGCTGTAAAGTCTTTGCTTCGTACCCAAAAAAAAAAAAAAAGAGAGAGAGAGAGAGAGAGAGAGAGAGAGAGAGAGAGAGAGAGAGAGAGAGAGAGAGAGAGAGAGAGAAAGAGAGAGAGAGAGTTAGAATGGTCAGTTTTCGTCCGTTCCAAGTCTCGTGCGCACTGAATATTGCAAATTCGTCCAAAGTTGCGAAAATATGGTTCCGTGAGTTTTTGCATGCGGGCTTATAGATAGTACCTATGCACTTGGCTAAGAAGCTCACAACATTGCCATGATCACCCGCTGTTGTTCTGTGTATCCTTGAACAAGTCGCCTCGCCTCGCCCTAGCTCTATTTGCGGCGATGCATTGCAGCTGACGACAGGTTATTCCAGTCTTCCCTTAGAATAGACTCTAGAGACAAATTTACCCTCTGGGATGAATTAAGTGATTTTTTGTTTGTTTTTAATTTTAAATCTAAAAATAGATCAAAGTCATCATCTAACAAAAGTCAAGTAATGTTGTGCATGGTCAGTGACGAGACGGGTTATGGAAATTTTTATTTCTTATTTTTTGATACTGACCTAAGCATTGTGCATTTATCAAATGAGTTATAATGATTATGAAAGAAAACTGGCTCCAGCATTGTGCTCTTGGGTAAGGCAGTTTACACACACTACCCCCAACCCTTCACTCAACTGGCTCATTTGTGAATGAAAATTTGGTATAGTCAGTGATTGATATTGTAAGAAAGCTTGTACAAACAGGATTCCTAGAAGGCAACTTGTATGAAAATGATATAAAATAAAACCCTGTATAGCCTGATGGGGGAACACAATGATGGTTTTCGAAGCCGATTGAGTATGGTGAACCCATTAAATTGAACTATTTAAATTTTCATTTAATTTACTTTTGATTTTTAATCTATTCCAGTCATATTTTTGAATGTCGTTTTTTTATTCACCTCAATTAGAAGAAAAAGCAGGAGTTTAAAAAAACTAACCCTAAATACATGGTAAAAACCACTCATTGAGCTTGAAGCACTTTACAAGTGATTTAAAGCCAACAGCAACAAATAAAGAGTATGAAGGAGGCACTGTTACAATTTTCCCCCACAAAAAACTACGCAGTTACTGAGAAAATACTACTACTCATTTTACACTGGTATGGTTAGAAAATATGATTAAACAGCCTTTTCCAAGGACTCAACATGTGCCACCCATAACAGAACTCAACCCTTGGACCTCAAGGTCACTAAATCACAAAGTTCCATGAACCAGAAATTGTCTTCATGCTTGTTAAAACTCCTTTGATGAAGTGTTGTAAAAACTGTTATTCCAAACCGTGAAGTTTACAATATCGTCGGGATTGTAAAGCAATGGCACATAGAGCTATTTATATACGAAATACATAGGGGGGGGAATCAGAAAAAAATTTCGACTTCACCCAAGTTTGATCATATATATATATATATATATATATAATTTTAATATTTACCACAATGTTGGAGTCAGTCTACATCGATGTTTCAGGCCTTTTCAGCCATCGTCAGGACTGTGTGTTACATGAGTTTGGTTTGTTGTCTGTTGTTGTTTGTTGAAGTGGTTCCGGTTTGGAGTTGATTAGTAAGTACTTCCGGCGATGTGGACAAGTATTGTACATCTCATTTTTCGTGTTGAGTGCGGCTTCATGAGGGTGTATCAATTAACTTCAGGAACTGCTGTCCAATGTTTCCAAAAAACCACAATTATCAACAGGAATACCATCTTTTTTTATGACAATGGCTGAAAAATCCTGAAACATCGATGTAGACTGACTCCAACATTGTGGTAAATATTAAAATAATAATTCGCTCCATTGTTACATGTCGAGCAATATCCGTATCATATTTGCATCAAACACGATTCAATATATATATATATATATATATATATATATATATATATATATATATATATATATATATATATTATATATATATATATATATATATATATATATACATAGGGGGGGGGGGATCAGAATTATATTTATATATATATATATACGAAATAAGAACGGAGCAAATGATTTGCATCATCATCATCATATCTTTCTAGTCTCCTTACCTTCACACCGACTCTCCAGCCACTGTCCATCATCGCTGGTGAAAGTGTTTGGTGGACAGTTCTGACAGGTCAATCTATCCAATGAGAAAGTGTTCTCTGGACAAATGGAACACAACGCCTCTCCTGTTGACGACCTGTAGCCAAAGGCACACGTCTCTATAGAAAAGAAATTTTCAAAGATCAAAATTGTTGTCATTGTCAATGTCATCATCTTCATCACTATTATTATCATCATTATTACCACTATTTTAATTACTTTCGCCTATTACAAGAGCTGTAACCTAACAATAATTGCCTATTTGGACAATAAAGATTATTATTATTATTATTATTATTATTATTATTATTATTATTATTATTATTATTATTATTATTATTATTCAAAAAGTTTTATGTTTAAAAACCCCTCATATTTGTAACATCCTTGTAGAAAATGACTTTAATAATAATGCACTAAAGGTGAAAAAAACTCTTTTACTATTTTGATGACATCATTAGAGAACATGTTTTTATACCGTATTTTCACCAGACATTAAACGTTGTCGATAAAATGCTTATGTTTAATCATATTGCAATCTTTTCTATTTTACACAGTGTCAATCAAGACTCCCACGACAACAAATCAAAACTTGAAGGGAATCTTTTTTTAATTTTCTTAATTTAAAAAAATTTTAAGAGCAGTCCACTCTCAGTTAATCGCAACATTTTTTCGCTGATCCAAAGGAATTGCAATTATCCGGAGTGGACTAAACTCAGTTTGACCTTTATAAATACACACAATCCATTTCAGACTTCAATATTTACATCATTCCATCTGATGATGTTTTGAAAAATGAGTAATGATGTGACGTCATCAAAATACGTAGTAAAAGAGTTTCTTTCACCTACACTGCATTATTGTTACAGACGTTGTCTACAAGGACATTACAAATAAGAGGGGCTTGTTTGTTTATTTTGTAACCTTTTGAAGAATTCATAAAGATAAACTTAGTGAGTTATCATATTGTCAGGACAGTTGAAGGATATGATAAAGTAACTATGTTCACAACTATGTTTACATATATATATTGCTTGATTAAACAGAGAATAAAAAAAAACAGTAATTTACCAAACTCTAATAGAAATAAGGTTAACCAAATAATAAAGATCTGAACAAGTGTGTATGAAAGGTGCCAGACAAAGCAAGAAAGAAAAATAGAAGAAAGAAAAAACATCCCATAAAATCAGTCAACCTCAAATGGGGATCGAACCTCAGACCTTCTGATTAATTTTTCTTTTTTTAATAGAGCTTTATATAGCGCAATATCCACTAAATGTGCTCAAAACGCTTTACAAGGGGTCCCTGGTCAACAGCAACATTTAACATGTAGGACGGGTGAGACGTGCTACCATTCCATTATTAACCAAAGAGAACTCACTGTAACAATCCATCTCGGACCGAGCTGCCTCTCCCACCCATCTGGCGTCTGATGGACAAGCAGCACAGGCGCCCTGAGCGGCGTTGAAATAGGTACCCCCTGGACAAGGAAGGCACCCCTGGTTGTTGAGGCTGTAGTATCCTGGGGGGCA
>NC_088373.1:31032558-31050058 GCF_034508935.2 Berghia stephanieae | reverse complement strand
CAATGATCATGACACATACAGTCTACATCAATGATCATGACACATACAGTCTACATCAATTATCATGACACATATAGTCTACATCAATGATCATGACACATACAGTCCACATCAACGATCATGACACATACAGTCTACATCAATTATCATGACACATACAGTCTACATCAATGATCATGACACATACAGTCTACATCAATTATGACACATACAGTCTATATCAATGATCATGACACATACAGTCTACATCAATGACCATGACACATACAGTCTACATCAATGAACATGACACATACAGTCTACATCAATTATCATGACACATACAGTCTACATCAACGATCATGACACATACAGTCTACATCAATTATCATGACACATACAGTCTACATCAATTATCATGACACATACAGTCTACATCAATGATCATGACACATACAGTCTGCATCAATTATCATGACACATACAGTCTACATCAATGAACATGACACATACAGTCTACATCAATTATCATGACACATACAGTCTACATCAACGATCATGACACATACAGTCTACATCAATTATCATGACACATACAGTCTACATCAATTATCATGACACATACAGTCTACATCAATGATCATGACACATACATTCTACATCAATTATCATGACACATACAGTCTACATCAATTATCATGACACGTACAGTCTAATGTTAAAATATCTCCCACCGTCTCCAAACATGAACATTTATACAGCACAATTTCCACTACACATGCTCAAAGCACTATACAACAGCAGTATTTAGCTTGAATTATGAAACATGACGTCTGTTAGGTGATATTACAATTTTTGCAGACAGAGACAACGCTGTTAACGTCCAGGTACTCATTAAACACCAGAAGAGTTCCGTGAGAGAATATGAGTAAAGAGCCTTTTCTAGTGCCGCTCAGAGCAAATCTTGAACCAGGACCTTCCATTCCAAAGGCGAGAGTCAAACCACAAGACCACTTAGCCACATGCATTGCATATCAATATACAATTTAAATACACATGATCCTGCTAATGGCCAGGTACTCATTTTACACTTGAGTATGGTGCCAATTAGAGCATGACTCAAACCCAGGCCTTTCCAATCCAAAGGCAAGTGTCAAACCACAAGACCACATAGCCGCGTCATAAACCAGATAGACCATCTGGATTCTAAAATGATGTATTTATGTTTTAATTATTCTTGCTGTAGGCTGAAGAAGGGTTTTGAGCCTGAAACGTTCCCGTGTTTAGTATTTAGTTCTTTCTTTATTCATTTTTGCTTTGAATTACTGTCAGTACTATCAGGAATTTTCCAACACATTAATTGGGAGAGTTGGCAAGTCTTACAATGAGACAGCAATTGCCTGCTACCATTTGGATGGGACACTAGGCTATCACATAATACCTTCCACCAAATCTAACAGATCCAGCAAACCCATCACTACTGGATGGATGAGAAGGGGGGGGGGAGGCGAATTCTGAAAAAAATTTCAACTTCACCCAGAACCAAATATATAAGTCGCAACCTACCCCCCCCCCCACACACATACACACAGTTTGTAATCATTATCATAAATACCTGGGCAGATATTGGAGGCCTGTAGTCTTTGTACAGAATTGAGAGGGGCAGATATGGCAACAAAGGCATTCCTTATGAGTCCAGCACATTGCTCCACTGCAGCTTGAGAGGTGGCGGTGTCAAAACCTGGGGCTGCTGAGAGGTCCATGGTGAAGACACCGTAGGCCTGAGTTGGAAATGAGAAAAGATGGTGGGGTTATAAACAATAAAAAATTGAAAAAGAATTTTAACCGGATAAAACTGGGTTGGAGGTCCCTACAATGCCGGCAGTGCTGATGGTGACAAAAAGTGAAAAAGTAGGAAACTGCTGAACAATTGCCTTTAACTCTTTGCTTACCAACTATAGAAAAATCGTCACATTCGTTACGATACAACCAACATTTTTTCTTATTCAAATTTTTCTTGTGCATCATAAAACTTAAAGAAAATGAACAGTGTGTTGTAGAGCATGTTTTGCTAAAGAAATTATTTATCGCAAGAACTTACTGCTATTGTGTTTAAGTGACTAAAATCTATTTTTGTATTGGTTGGGTGTGACATTTTGGGGAAAATCCTCAAAATGGCTGGTTAGGAGAGAGTTAAGCCCCATTTTTACTGCACTAAACCCCACTTTTAGAGCAATTGAGATGATAGATTATCATTGATATTCTAGCTAACTTCTGGAGAGTGGGAAACTGCACCTGTGTGTTCCACCACACATCAACTCTCTCATTGCTAGCACCTTGTTTCGAGAAAATGTCATTTTTAAAAGGAGGAAATTCCTCCTCTGGACTCCAAAATCGCGGATTTCCGCGGATCCGAGGAAAACCATCAGCACTGTTCCGGACTCAAACACTGTGACATTTATAGCACCGGCTATATGGTCTAGTGGTATGAAAGTCGCTTTCGGATCGGAAGGTCATGGGTTCGAGCCTCGCTAGGCGCATAGGTGAGTCCTTGGAAAAGGCTCTTTACTCAAATTCTCTCACCATCTTCAGGTGTAAAATGAGTACCTGGCTGTTAACAGCGTTGTCTCTGTCCGAAAAAAAAATTTGTAATATCACCTAACAGGAATCATGTTTGGTCCTACATGTTAAGTGTGGTTGTTGGCGAGAGTGCCCTTGTAAAGCGCTTATAGCATGTTTAGTGGATATTGCGCTATATAAAGCTGCCCATTCAGTCAACTAAAATTCTAAGTTACTATCCCTCTTCTAACTAAAGGAATGTAAAACTGTGCAGATATGTGGTCTAGTGGTATGACTCTTGCCTTTGGATTGGAAGGTCCAGGGTTTGAGACCCGCTCTAGACAGTGTATAGTTGAGTCCTTGGAAAAGGCCCTTTACTCACCTTCTCTCACCGTACTCAGGTTTAAAATGAGTACATGGCCGTTAACAGCGTTGTCTTTGTCCCAAAAATTGTAATATTGCCTAACAGGCGTCATGTCCCATCCTACATGTTAAAAGTTGCTGTTGACCAGGGACTCCCTTGTAAAGCGCTTTGAGCACATTTAGGGGATATTGCGCTATATAAAAGCTCATTTTTTCTTCTTCTAATGCTCTAGTTTCAAACTCACCGTGCCTGACGTTAGGGAAAGAATTGGTGTGTCTGACGGCATGGAGACAGATATGGAAGGTGTAATCCGTGAACAAAGGGAGCTCAGGTCAGCTGTAAATTGTGCCTTTTCATCCCTGAGTTGGTTGAGGTAAATGTCTTTACAGGAATTGTCCACGTTGCCACCCAAGACATAGCGGAGTCTGAACATTTGGCGGTATTGGATTTCCCTGAATGCTGAAGATTGAAAAAAAATAAAAATAAAATGTATAACTTGCACTGTGTGAGTTTCTTTTCTGTGTTTATTGAGCTTTTCTGTATGGCATAAATAATAACGTGAAGTTGAATGTAAGCTTTCAATTTAATTACAAAAACAGATCAAATGAACGTTTCGGGTTTCCCCTTTATCAACAAAACAGGATGATTGAAACACCACAGATGAAAGAGATGATCATCTCTTTCATCTGTGGTGTTTCAATCATCCTGTTTTGTTGATAAAGGGGAAACCCGAAACGTTCATTTGATCTGTTTTTGTAATTAAATTGAAGCTTACATTCAACTTCACGTTATTATTTATTTCTTCGAGCTTCGAGCACAAACATTTACACTACTCTGTATGGCATACAACTTGGACTCTTAGTATGTATTTTGTTATAACATATTATTTTATCATCGTATTTATGTGGTTTTTAACATGCCAGTTCTATATTTGTATATCACACATGATGTGTTGATGTAAAGCGCCAGTGAGTAATTCTAAATTTGAACTAGGCGCTTAACAAATTCATTATATTATTATTATTATTATTAACTCTTTCAGCGCTGAAGCTATATTCGCACTTCTGTCACAAAATGGCTGACACCTGATTGAGGCAGCATGAGAATAACAAACTAAGACTAATACAAAGCGACATTTGAATTTGGCACAAAATCTCAATTAAAATACCCCCGCCCAAAGGCCAAATTGAATCATCTGATGAAAGAAATGATACCATTGGTTCAATTTATAGTAGTACTTTTGTAGAAACATATATAGTGAAATAATATTCAAAGAAATTGAAGATATGAAAGGTGTCATCGTTGGAGGGCAGAATATGAATAGCATAAGATACGCAGACAATGGTACTCTGATGGCATGCTCTCTAAAACACGTGCAGAAAATTTTAGATATAGTGGTGTGCAAAAGTGAAGAGATGGGCCTGAAATTAAATATTAAGAAAACCGAATGCATGGTGGTCTCAAAGAATGACAACAACGCGACCTTCCACTTGTCAAGCAAAGGAGAGACCATCAAACAAGTAAAGAAATTTAAATATTTAGGCACTATCATCACCCATGACGCCCGTGACATAGAGAATATAAAACAAAGAATAGAAATAGCAAAAACGTTTTCCATAGAATGCGACCAGTTGTGTCAAACAACAATCTAAAGTTGAAGACCAGAATGAAAGTAGAGGAAACATACGTTATAAGTACCTTTTTATACGGTTGTGAAACGTGGATGCTTTACAAAGAATGTACAAGGCGGTTAGAGGCATTTGAGATGTGGGTGTATAGAAGAATGTTGAGGGTATCATGCACAGACAGGTGTAGGAACGAGGAAGTGTTGGGGAAGGTGAGAAAGGGAAGAATGTTGATATATACCATCAGAAAGAGGCAGTTACGGTTTCTAGTACATGTGTGGAGAAGAGACGGAATAGAAAAGTTGGTAACATCTGAGATGATCGAAGGAAAGAGAGCTAGAGGAAGACAAAGAATGACATATCTAAATAAATGAAGAATGGCCAAATGTGACTTTAAAAACAACACAGATTTCATGCGCACCGCAGAGGATCGTGATTCGTGGAGACAGCTGACCGGCAACGTGCTCAAGAGCACAAGCCACGATGGATGATGATGGATGGACATGGATCGTGATTCGTGGAGACAGCTGACCAGCAACGTGGTCAAGAGCACAAGCCACGATGGATGATGATGGATGGATATGGATGGACATGGATCATGATTCGTGGAGACAGCTGACCAGCAACGTGTTCAAGGGCACAAGCCACGATGGATGATGATGGATGGACATGGATGGACATGGATCGTGATTCGTGGAGACAGCTGACCGGCAACGTGCTCAAGAGCACAAGCCACCATGGATCATGATGTAGAAAGTAGGATTGGATTACATTATTGTTTTTGCCTTTCAAGACCGGCCGCACTGTGCGGCCATTGGCCAGTAGAACAGATTCTGCTCTGGCCGGACAGTGTGGCCAATGGCGCTGAAAGAGTTAATTCATATCTTTTTTAAAAAAGTTGTTTTGCTTTTTTTTCATATTTTAAATTTAGTTTAAAGAAAGACAAAACGAAGAAAAGTAAAGAGATTAAAAAAAGGAGGAAAAGGAAAAGGAGGAGGTGGAGAAGGATTAGTGGCTCAGTGGTATGGTCTTTGCTTGGCATCCAAAAGGTACCTAGTTTGACTCCCAGCCACACTGTGTGGCCTAGAGAAAGTCACCTCACCTTAGCTCACTTTGCCGCGCTACACTGAGGCTGATAACGGTTATTCCCGTCTTCCCTGGGAATAGACTCGGAGGACAAATTTTCCCTTCCGGATTAATGAAGGAAATTTTATTTATTTATTTATTTATTTATTTAACTCACTCAACCCTAACACCGACTATATCTGTAATTTACCCGGGGTTACTTTTACCCCATGCCTATTTATTACATTTTTCTAAGACAAATTATATGCGTAGTATCAAAGCTATTGTTTTTAGTTTTTTATGTGTATAGTAGTTGAATAAAACTATCTATGTACCTACATGCTCATTTTTAATACATTTTTCCAGTTTTGAAAAGTAGCAAAAATCTCTAGGATTGAGTGAGTTAAGAGGAGGGGAAGGTGATGGAGAGCTAAAGAAGGACATAAAGAAAAAAATGTTAAAGAAGATTTTAAAAAATCAAAGTCCTTGAAAAATATGACAATGAATAAAAGCTTAGATTGAGCTTTAAACTTGAGCTTATCTATAGCGCAATATCCACTTAATGTGTTCAAAGCGCTTTACAAGGGATCCCTGACCAACAGCAACATGTAACATGTAGAACGAGACATGACGTCTGTTATTACATATTACAGGGGTTTTTTTTCTGACAGAGACAACGCTGTGAATGGCAAGGTATTCATTTTACACCCGAGGACGGTGAGAGAATGTGAGTAAAGAGCCTTTTCCAAAGACTCAACTATGCACTGAGCGAGGCTCGAACTCAGGACCTTCCGATCCTGGACATGATGCCTGTTAGGCGATATTACAAATTTTTTTCGGACAAAGACAATGCTATTAACATCCAGGTACTAGACCACATAGCCGCATGGATTGGAACCAAGGAAATAGACACTTACCAACGCATGTGGGCTTCGGTCTAGACCAGTCTCCCCCATTGGTGCAGGTGATGTCTATAGACGACTCGAGTTTATCGTTGTAAAAAAAGTACCCTTGGTCACATGACACGGTACAACGATAACCGCTGGACAAAAGGCTGCAGGACACCTGACCGTTGTCCACCTCCAGAGACCAGTCCACACATTTGGGGGCTGAAAAACGAAGGGATAATTAAATGGATACATATTATATTTCAAGCAGGCACTTTCAGGCACTTTCGTTTTTTTCCTTGAGCAAGATTATTAACCCCCACTTTGCTCACTTGGACAACATGGGTGATTCCTGTTGACATCAGACATCTTGTTTGATGAGTTATCTATATTCCTTCGTGGAATGCCTAGGCGACGATATCTTATGATATCTTGGCGCAAAAGGCGTAATTTTTTTAATTTTTAAAAATTATATTTCAAAGTAATCATAATATCCTTCTTGAAAAGGCCAAAAAAAAAATTAGCTTTTTATATAGCGCAATATACACTAATCATGCTCGAAGCGCTTTACAAAGGGATCCTGGCCAACAGCAACATATAACATGTTGTTCCGGGACATGACGCCTGTTAGGCGATATTACACTTCTTTTTTTTTCAGACAGAGATAATGCTGTTAACACCCAAGTACTCATTTTACACCTGAGAACAGTGAGATAATGTGGTTGTGGAGTAGTTAAGATGAATAAACAAAACATTGGTTGGCAGGAAAAAGTACAAGAAAAAGTACTTTTTCCTGCCAACCAATGTTTTGTTTATTCATCTTAACTACGCCACTACCACATTATCCCATTCATCTGTGGTGTTTCATTCATCCTGTTTTGTTTATAAAGGGGAAATTTGATCTGTGTTTGTAATTAAATTGAAGCTTACATTCAATTTCACATTATTATTTATTTCTTCGAGCGCTTTGAGCAGCAACATTTACAAGATCCACAAATGAACTCTCACCCTCAACCTTTATCTGCACCAGACAATCATCCGTATTTCCAGAAGGATCCGTAGCAATAGCTCTGATGGTGTAGACCTCCCCAATGCTGGATCTATCCACTCGTAGCTGTGACGGGGAATACGTGACGATGACGGCGTTGGAGTCGTCCGATGTGGACGTTACCAGAGTGTTCATGTCGATGTCTCGTGACTCGCTGGATGATTGGAGGGTGATTGTGTAGGAGGCGATACACGTGATGCTAGGGTCTTCTTCATCTATTTCAAAACAATTGTTGAAAATATCAATGTTACACGTTGTGTCAAACAACAACCTAAACTTGAAGACCAGAATGAAAGTAGTAGAAACATATGTTATAAGTACCCTATTATACGGTTGTGAAACGTGGATGCTTGACAAAGAATGTACGAGGATGTTAGAGCCATACTAAGCTGCTAAAAGCTGTGGACTGCAAAAAAGTAAGGAACAAAAATGAATATAAAAGCTTCAATAAAGAACGAAATACCGAACACAGAACGTTTCAGGCTCAAAATCCTTCTTCAGCCAACAACAAAATAAAACCAATCAAAACATATGTTTTATTGTTTGTTTTTAAGGGTTTTACGGCGATTGCAACACATTTAGGTTATATCAGTGCCAGTAAAAATGAAGAAAATGGGACAGTAAAAAGTTCTAGAATTACAATTACCAAGAAAAAGTAAGACATAGGGGAACTGGGAACAAATAGGGATCAGATGTAGATTCCAAGAGCATACCATCAATGTACTTAGTTTGAGATCACCTATAAGTCTCATCCCGATACAAACACAAGATCCAACAAAGAGGAACACACTCAAATGCTTGCATTATACATTAAAATAACAATAATACATAACAGAGAGATGATTTACAAGGAAAAAAATATCATCTCCCAAAACAATAACTATGCATTTGACTGTTTCCCTCCAATGAAAACATAAATACATTACTTAAAAACTAGATTGACAGTAGAGAAATATTAGGCACATTCTTTCTATTACCAGATCTTGGGAATGTAAACAAAAAGTTGCATTTGCTTGGTAACTAAGGACATGCCAAATTGAGCGGAATATTAAACTATGCATAAAATTTGGTGCATAAAAAAAATATAATTAAAAAAAAAAAAAAAAAGGTGCGTAGAATTAAAATAGGTGTCAAATCTATCAGTTTGAATTAAACCTAATAAAGCGGTGAAAATAATAATCCAGAAGTATGACACAGTGCTGATGAGGCCAAAAATTGATAAGGGAGGACAATTTTGAATGATTGCCTTAAAGCCCCATTATTTTTACAGCACCCCCCCCCCCCCCCCCACCACCACCACCACACACACACATACACACACACACACATTTTTAGAACAATTGAGTTGATAAACTATCATTGATACTCTAGCTATATCTTCTAGAGAGTGGGAAACTGTCACCTATTTGTTCCACCACACATCAAATCTCTCACTGCCAGTGCATTTGATTGAAGGAAATATAACTTTTTTAAAAAAGAGGACATTCCTCCTCTGACTCAAAAATCGCGGATCCGAGGAAAACCATCAGCATGTATGAAATTAAGGAGCAGGCACTGGAGTAAGATGAAAATTTGAAAAGGTCTCCATGAAACTGTCAGACAAAGCTGATATAAATACAAGAAAACAAAAGAAGATATTTCAATAGCCAGTCATAATCCTTTATAAGTTTGTTTGTTTGTTTGTTTGTTTTGATTACCTTCCATGTTAATGACGATGTCACAGGTCTGTACATTGTCTGCCTCATCTTTGGCCGTGTAGGTGACTTGCCTGTCCTGATACAACACTTGGCGCATGTTGTGGTCACTGGGAGTTGTTGTAAAACTCTCCACCTGACACGCAGTGGGTGGTGGTTGGTTAGGGCGGGAGGTGAGGGATGACAGAAAATAATGTATGTGTCATTATTGCAAGAACTCTTTCATTAAATTTTGAACATTACAACTGTTATATTATGTATTTATTCATGTGATGATGAAGAAAATAATAATAATACTAATAATAATAATAATAATAATGATGATGATGATGATGATGATGATGATGATGATGATGATGATGATGATGATGATGATGATGATGATGATGATGATGATGATGAATAATAATAATAATAATAATAATATTAATAACAATAATAATAATAATAATAATAATAATAATAATAATAATAATAATAATAATAATAATAATATAATAATAATAATAATAATAATGATAATAATAATAATATAAATTACTTATTTGAAAGGATTGAAAACCAATATTGTTGACAAAAATAAATGCGTTAAACGGATTAGTTAAATGCCAGGGATAAAATACAAGCATAAAATACCAAGACAGTCCATGAAACAACTGATAAGAATCAAACCATGTGCACCTTACTCCGTGAAACAAAAAAAAACAAAAACAAAAAAACACGTGAAAATTGGCGTTTAGGAATTCCGTCCACCCAAACACCAACTGTGTCTGATTGGATGGGGAAACACAAAGGAAAATTTATTTCTTTTCTAATTGAATCCACTAAATGTGCCCAAATCGCTTTACAAGGGGTCCCTGGCCAACAGCAACATTTAACATTTAGGACGGGACATGACGCCTGTTAGGCGATGTTATAATTTTTTTCGGACAGAGACAATGCTGTTAACGACCAGGTACTTATTTTACAACTGAGTACAGTGAGAGGATGTGAGTAAAGAGCCTTCTCCAAGGACTCGACTATGCGCCAAGCGAAGCTCAAACCCAGGACCTTCCGATCCGAAAGCGAGTGTCATACCACTAGACCAGATAGCCGCACAGGAAATCAAATCAAGTCATTGAGTCAAAGTCACTGGTTCAGATTTGTCTCCAATCTAACTTGTGCTTTGTTCACTGCAGGGGTCCCAATAGCTCAGTTGGTAGAGCACTTGTTTCACACGTAGAGGGACCGAGATCGATCCCGGATGCAGTCGAGATATTTTTCTGACCCCCCCCCCCCCCCCCCCACTGTCCACCCAGCAGTGAATGGGTAGCTGGGTCTGTTAGATTTGACCGAAAGTTCTTTGCAATAGACTAGCGTCCTATCCAAAGGATAGCAAGCAATTGCTATTGTCCGTTTCATGCTATAGAAACCGGGATAAACTCCGGCTCCGTGGGCCGAATGGCTCTGAAGGACCATTTACTTTGTTAAAAAAAGAGGAAATTCCTCCTCTGGCTAAAAATCGCGGATTTCCGCGGATCTGAGGAAAACCATCAGCGTTGATCTATAGCAAAACGATCAATACATGACGGATAACAACCATTTATCAAGGCAACAAGAACCAGCATCAAACCTTTAGATTAAAATGTCATCTTTCAAACAGCGCACTAATATGCACTAATATGCTCAAAGTACTTTGCAAAGAATCTCAAGCTGACATCGACATTCTTAATCAAGGACGAGATATAACATCTGACATTATCATTTACAATGTTCCTTTTTTTTGTTTTGTTTTTTTTTTGTTTTTGTTTTTACAGAAACAACTTTTATTTGGAGAGGTAAAAAAGGGAGCATTTGTATATGTAATAAATCCACTAAACGTACTCAAAGCACTTTACAAGGGCTCTTTTGCCAACAGCAACATTTAACATGTAAGATGAGACATGACGCCTGTTAGGCGATATTACAATTTTTTTGCCAACAGAGACAACGCTGTTAGTGGTCATTTACTTATTTTACATATCTAAGGACAGTGAAGAATGTGAGTAAAGAGCGTTTCCCAAGGACTCAACTATGTGCTGCTCAGAGCGGGACACGAACCCAGGACCTTCTGATCCAAAGACGAGTGTCACGCCACTAGACCACATAGTCGAACATTTTACACTGTGCGGCGATGCGGTCTAGTGGTATGACACTCGCTTTCGGATCGGAAGGTTTTGGGTTCAAGCCTTGCTCGACGCATAGTTGAGTCCTTGGAGAAGGCTCTTTACTCACATTCTCTCACCGTACTCAAGTGTAAAATGAGTAAATGGCCGTTAACAGCATTGTCTCTGTCCGAAAAAAATTATAACATCGCCGAACAGGTCCCGTCCTACATGTTAAATGTTGCTGTTGACCAGGGACTCCTTGTAAAGCACTTTGAGCACGTTTAGTGGATATTGCGCTATATAAAAGCTCAATTTAAATCTCAATTTACTCCCAAGTATGATGAGAAAACGTGAGTGACGGATCATTCCAGGAGGAATTGAACCAAGGGTAATTCGATGACAAGTTGATGATTCAACCAGTAGAGCCCAAAGCCACCCCAATGATCAGGACACCTACTTTGACATTGTCTGAAGCAGACGGATCCAAGATATTCGGTGCTGAAAACCGTTTGATGGTCACTTGCTTCTGGTCGCAGTTTGTAAAGACTGGCGGTTCAACATCTGGCCAAATAGAAGGTCATAATAATATCAATTCTAAAAAAAAAAACATTCTAAAAAAATTTTTTTTTTTAATTGAGCTTTATATAGCGCAATATCCACTAAATATGCTCAAAGCGCTTTACAAAGGGTCCCTGGTCAACAGCAACATTTAACATGTAGGACGGGACATGCCGCTTATTAGGCGATATTACAATTTTTCGGACTAAGACAACAAACGGACAGGTACTCATTTTACACCTGAGTATGGTGAGAGAATGTGAGTAAAGAGCCTTTTCCAAGGACTCAACTATGCGCCGAGAGCGAGGCTCGAACAAAGGACCTTCCGATCCGAAAGCGAGTGTCATACCACAAGACCACATAGCCGCACAATTCTATCGAGTAAAGAGCTTAAATCTCTCCTTACCACCTACAGCAAAATCGTCACATTTGTTACGACGGAATATACATTTTTCTTATTTAGATTTATTTTGTACATCACAATGATCGTTGTTTAATTAATGAAAACATAAAGTTGTTTTGTAGAGAGATTGTTTAAGTTGAAAAAATCAATTTTTCTGCTGGGTAAGCCAGCCTGCCATTTTGGGAAAATACTGAAAATGATCGGTAAGGAGAGAGAGAGTTAAAATATAATTACTGCATCTGAACAGAAAAAAAGGGATCGTATGTAATCAAATTCAAAAATTTTTCAGGATGTATCTTTTTCAAATAAATAATTAACAATTATGGGAGAAATCTCAAGAAAGTGAATTTTTGAAACAACAAAACAATTTATACACAAGGCATGTACCAATACCAGATATTTCCCGAAGATGTACAAAAAGGGTTGCTTTACCATTTATGACAAGAACTCATTTTTGATCAATTTGACCTTCTAACTAAACTTGGCAATATCTCAGTTCAAACCTTTTCACCATCCGACTGATTATATTATTCACTGTATCATTTATCATACTAGCAGTAATATAGTCATTACAAAAGCTTATTGCCTTACCAACACATGTGGGAGCTGAGCCGTTCCACCTCAGTGTCTTGCTTAAGTCATCCCAAACACATTGTAACGGTCTCTTGTCTACAGGTTCGAACCCTGACCTAACACATCTGTAACTGACCAGACTGTATTCCTCGTACGAGCTGGCTACTTGTATCACTCCCGGTTCTGTGCCGGGATCTTTGCAAGAAGGATCTGGAACAAAACGAAATTTATTTTTTTTAATGAGATTTTATATGGCGCAATATCCACTAAATGAGCTAAAATCACTTTACAATAGGTTCCTGGCTAACAGAAACATTTAACATTTAGGACAGGACATGACGCCTGTTAGGCGATGTTACAATTTTTTTTTGACAGAGACGTTATTAACGGCCTGGTACTTATTTTAGACCTGAGTGTGGTTAGAGAATGTGAGTAAAGAGCCTTCTCCAAGGACTATGCGCCAAGCGAGGCTCGAACACAGGACCTTCTGATCCGAAAGCGATTGTCACACCACATAGCCAAACAGGTTAGATTTATATCAGCATTTTATGTAAAATTCTCCACAATCTTTTATTCCTCCTCTATAGATAGTATGCGCTTGGCTAAGAAGCTCATAACATTGCCATCTGGAAGTATAACGAGCCAACACACACAACTGTGTGTAACCATGAACTTTTATAGTCTGGTTAATACAGTTTAGTGAGAACAACTCACAAACGCGGATGGCAATAAACAATAACAAAGACCAGAGTGACGTCATCTTCATTCTATCTATATAAAATGACAAATAATAATTATAATGATAATAATAATAATAATAATAATAATAATAATAATAATAATAATAATAATAATAATAATAATAATAATAATAATAATAATAATAATAATAATAATAAACCTTTATTGTCCTAAAAAAAGTGGCAATTTGTCATTTGGTTACACATTTATAACAATACAATATTGGCATAGAAACACTCGCACAAGATGCACACTAGTAACATAGTAGTCATCGAAAAAAAATTATCTCAAAGTCGATCATTTATTATCAGAACTTTTTGTTTTTTCAAATTGGATGACACAAAGTGACACACAGTGCTTTTAAAATAGTTTTAACTTTAAAGATCAAAATGTTTTCAATAATGTAAAATTAGCAGATAGGTTACTCTACATTATAAAAGAATGAATATCACTATCATGAGCACTTTTATCTTATCTTACTAAAGGCTTAATAGGAAATATCCTTTAAATGCCTTATACAATAGTTTATAATGACAGAATCTCATATAGCTTGTATTGTATCATTCACAGACAGTTTTACACAACTTTGAATGAAAGGATTTGAGACCTAAGGCTTTCAGTTAAATTTTTTGTTTTTTTTTGTTTGTGTTTTTCAGGGTTTTATGGAGCATGCAACACATTTAGGTCATTTCAGTGCTAGTAAATAAAAAGTAAATGAGAAAGTGAAAAAATTCTAGAATTACTATTACCATTATTGTCTGGCTATGTGATCTTGTGGTATGACACTCGCTTTGGAATCAGAAGGTCCTGGGTTCGAGCTTCACTCGGCGCATGGTTGAGTCCTTGGAGTTAGCTCTTTACTCACATTCTCTCACCGTAATCAGGTGTAAAATGAGTACCTGGTCGTTAACAGTGTTGTCTCTGTCCGAAAAAAATTGTAATATCGCCTAACAGGCGTCATGTCCTGTCCTAAATGTTAAATATTGCTGTTGACCAGGGACCCCTTGCGCTTTGAGCACATTTAGTGGATATTGCGCTATATAAAGCTCAATTTAAAGCTCAATTTATTTTAAATTTATGTTGGCCGGGGACTCCTTGTAAAGCGCTTTGAGCATGTTTTGTGGATATTGCGCTATATAAAAAGTTCAATTTTTATTATTATTATAAAAATGATTATGTGTGTGAAATACGTGACATGAAACACCTTGAAATTGAAAAAGAACCCAATACTCACCAATACATCTGAGGTTTCCAAAATCCCACCTTCCATCTCCCATACAGGTGACCATTTGGCCCCCATTGAAACTACTCAATCCATCCAATGTAAAAAGAACCCAATACTCACCAATACATCTGAGGTTTCCAAAATCCCACCTTCCATCCCCCATACAGGTGACCATTTGGCCCCCATTCAAACTACTCGATCCATCCAATTGAAAAAGAACCCAATACTCACCAATACATCTGAGGTTTCCAAAATCCCACCTTCCATCTCCCATACAGGTGACCACTAGATCCCCATTCAAACTACTCGATCCATCCAATTGAAAAAGAACCCAATACTCACCAATACATCTGAGGTTTCCAAAATCCCACCTTCCATCTCCCATACAGTGACCACTAGATCCCCATTGAAACTACTCGATCCATCCAATGTAAAAAGAACCCAATACTCACCAATACATCTGAGGTTTCCAAAATCCCACCTTCCATCTCCCATACAGGTGACCACTTGATCCCCATTCAAACTACTCGATCCATCCAATGTAAAGTAAGGTCTGCGACAATTGAAGGTGAAGGTGCTGCCGTAAGTGGTAGTCGTCAACTGATAAGCCTCAGACCCAGCTAGGCGTGTCGGGGTGCCGCAACTCACAGCTGGTTGGAAGGGTGGGAGGAGAATGAAGGGAATGTTGGATGCAAATAATTCAATTTAAAAATCATTAAAAAAAAGAAAAAAACATTTTATACCCATGTTTGCCTTTTTAATAAGTTTGATAACTTGAATTGTTATGGTTCCATTTGTTGAGTATTGATCGTATAGTTTAATTAATGGTTATTTCCCTTTGACCATGAACTCTTCTTATTGCTTGTGTAATAAAAGGAGGTTATCCATCTTGTCCTTCCCCCAAGAAACGAAAACAATGAAGTCATGTTCATAATTAATTGTGTGTTGATAACAGTCCATTCTTTCATCTATCCTTACTCTACTCATCTATCACCTTCATCAATAAATAATGGCGTCAACACCATTGTTATAATTGATATACTCTCAAACAAACACGAAACATTGTCCATCAAATATTACATTGATGCTATGTATTTAACCCTCTCCTTACCGGCCAGTTTCAGACATTTCCCAAAAACTTCACATCCTTCCAACGCAAAAATATATTTTTCTTACTCAAACAGAAGATTAACAAGTACATTCTATGCATCATATTGTTCAGCAAAATGAGAGATCTACAATACTGCGTCAAGATTTTATGGCTGTAATAAACAAATTTTCTTCAAAGTTTATGAGAAACAAGAATAAGCAGATGAGAAATGTGTTGGTTGCATCGTAACGAATGTGACGATTTTCCTGTAGTAGGTAAGGAGAGGGTTAAATAAAATACTCACAATATCTACCAGCTGGATATAACGTACCAAGATACAAAACTACGTGTAACCTTAAACTTTAATAGTTTGATTGATATAATTCAGTGAGAACTACTCATAAAAATGGCTGGCTAAAAAACAGTAACAAAAGGCTGAGTGATGTCAATTTCATTCCTACTACATAGCTGCCTACTTGAAAATTTCAAATTCATTAAGAAATACAAACTTCATCAGTAATTAATGGTCAAATTTCAGTAATACTAAAGCAAACAAAATAATGATAGATACACCCTTTTATATATGTAAAATAAACTTACCATATTATATAGGCCTACTATTGCCAATGACCCCCGTGATAATAATATTATGCTTATTGATGACTTACTTTCGACACTGCACTGTGTCAATCGATGAGGGTAAAGTTTCCCTGTCGAGTCGATGACGTCACTCGTTGCCAGCCAACGAGGCGTTGGGATATTTTATTGTAGCATGCGGTAAATAATGTTTAAAAAATGATTATTTTTTTTAATTTAACGTTAGGACCATTTGTATCAGTAATATTTCTTCTATTTCTGTAAGTCTGTAATTGTCCTTACACTTCTGTAACAATTACGGACGGTCCGTAATAATAGGCAGGTATGCTTCCCACTTTTAACTTATATCAGGTATAACTTCAGAAGGGAAAGCATTTTAGGAGGGGGAGGAATGTAGGAATGTATTTATTGTTGTGTTTCAATGTTTGTTGTTGTTTGGCTATTGAGTTGTTGTTGTGAATTGTTTTCATGTCGGGTGGTAACCTATTGGGTGTCACTGTGAGTTCCATTCACTGTTGTGTTATTTCTTCCCGTGAGTTTGTGACGAGAATGGATGAACTTACCGATAGGACATTGAAGATCTTGAATACTGGCTTGGAAAGATGCGTCCAGTTCGTTATAGGTGCACCGTGAGGTCATGGTCACCTGGCCTACTCCGATAACGTTGCATGTGCCAGTGTAAGAGTCCAAGAAGTTAATTTGAGAGTTTGGACTCACAGTCACGCCTGTTACAACAGGGAATACACAGGTAGCCTCTGGAATAGATAATGATAATGATGATGATTATAATGTTAATAATAATATTAATAATAATAATAATAATGATAATAATAATAATAATAATAATAATCAACAATAATAATAATATAATAATAATAATAATAATAATAATAATAATAATAATAATAATAATAATAATAATAATAATAATAGTAATAATAATAATAATAATAATAATAATAATAA
>NC_088373.1:31025058-31027558 GCF_034508935.2 Berghia stephanieae | reverse complement strand
TAGCAGCAGCAGTAGTAGGTAATGAAGGAGGAGGAGGAAGACGAAGTAGTAGAAGTAGGAGGAGGAAGTCGAAGTAGAAGTAGAAGTAGAAGGAGAAGTAGAAATAGTAGTAGTAGTAGTAGTAGTAGTAGTAGTAGTAGTAGTAGTAGTAGTAGTAGTAGTAGTAGTAGTAGTAGCAGTAGCAGCAGCAACAGCAGCAGTAGTCACAGCAGCAACAGCAGCAGTAGTCGGTAATGAAGGAGGAGGTGGAAGTAGAAGTAGAAGTAGAAGTAGAAGTAGTAGTAGTATAATGTAGACCTGTAAATGAGCTCTATAAAAATTGACTGAAACTCTTCGACAAACTGAAGATTCAATTATTTTTTTTAAAAATAAGGGCATCATTGGAGAGCAGAGTGATAAATAAAATATATTAAAATAGTGGGTGTTATTTCTTACTGGAAGTATGACTGCCATAATTTGATGTAGAAGGAATGCTAAATAAGCATGTCATTCATATAGGTAAAGATGACTTCATCAAAGTCATATTCCTGCCTCTGGAATTTTTTTGACATAGTCAGAAAAATAATCACCATTATCATCTTTAACTTCTAGTGCCATGACCAATTGAATTTATTCCTCACATCTTTATCGATGCTCGACAAGTCTGAATTGCGATCCACGAACAGCTCAGCCATTGTGAGAACATTAGAATAATGTAGCAATGAGCAAACTTGATTTTCAATCAGTTAATGACAGAAGAAAAAAACTTAAATAAATATGACTTCAGGCCAATACACTGAATTATTAAGTAGAAGTGAATTATCAAGAAGAAACTTCGCCAGGCGTAGCGGAAAAATTCAAAGAATCGAAATGAAGGTAAATCGCCACAAAACAGCAAGCTCGCTTGGGCTTGAGCAAAACAATGGCAGAAAACGTCCTGATTTGCACGGGAATTAATTAAGCTACTTACCATTGTTCCTTATAATCAGGTACTCAATCAGTGAAGAAACGGTCAACCAGTTTGTTTACAACGTGAGGCAATCGAAATGTGCTTGTAGCAATCTATCCTAACTTTCGATTTGAAGGTGTCTACATAACGGACTTCCGGCATTCGCAATTTACTTTATCATAGTTTTGAGACTCGCCAGGTAAATGTGGTCAATTTTGGCTTAGATGAAACAGTGAAATTTATCGCTCGGTGGCTCAGTTAAAATTGGCTACTGTTGGGATCACGACGGGTTTGGAAAGTGAAAAAATAATTTAACGAAGGATGTGTGAAAATACCCAGGGAAGTGTTCAGACACGCCTTTTATAAAAAGCGTCGCTTAGTCTTGGCAATATATACATCGTTAATATAAACGGTCCCCATGAGCTAAGCATAGCGCTGTGGAACACTCCTAATTACTTTACGGTCATGGACTATGATTTGTGAATTCTTTCTTTTTTTATTTATTTATTTATTTATTTCCTTTTTTTAAATATTTGAAATTGACAAATTGACTGATTTCAGTTAATTGACTGAGAATGTACAGGTCTAATAATGGTAGTCGTAGTAGTAGAAGTAGTAGTAGTAGTAGTAGTAGTAGTAGTAGTAGTAGTAGTAGTAATTGTTGTTGTTGTTGTAGATTTAACTTTGTGGAAATCAACATCGTCATTAACATTAACACGAACTCCATCAACATGCCATTAACATCATCAACAGAATCATCGATAACAACATTGTCATCATCACCATCAACATCATCATCATCCCCATTATCATCAAAGACAAACATCACCATCACTATCATCATCAAAAACAGCATCATTGTCATCATCACCATCATCATCATCATCATCATCATCATCATCAAAATAACCACACCATCATCATCATAATCAACAACAACATTGTGTCATTATCACCACCATCACCAGCTGACCCCATCTATATACATACTTTGACATTCGGGCAGTGTCGTGGATTGACCACACTGGAAAGTGTTTGACCCAACCAGTTGGTATCCGGGCTTACAGGTCACAGTGATGACGTCACCCTGGTAGGCATTGGTGCTTGGAGTCAGGATTGCGTTGTTGATGTAAGGCAGACCACACTTGCGTACTGTAAAATTGGTGGGGGTCAGAGAATAGAATAAAAATAGGACTTTAAACGAAATAACAATTTTTTGGGGGTTAACATCATTAGCTAACTGACCCAATTACGTAATAATAATACATGACATTTATAACGGGCATTTTCATCATCACTCAGTGATGCTCAATGCGCAAACATGAAATGCATTGGTTAGTTTGGTAGCAAGTTGAAGGGTCCATCATAATTTTGATACTTTTTATTCTCCTTATATTCTTTTATTTTCAAACTTATTTTGGGGGGAGGAAGTATGTATGTAGGGTATCTGTAGATTTTTTTTTCCGTCGTATGGCTTCTTTTTCCATTTTTTTTAAGCTCTTACTCTTTGGCTTCTGAGTTCATTAAAAACTCGTTGAATCTAAACTCCAGCCACATACATTACGCTTTTTT
>NC_088373.1:31015058-31017558 GCF_034508935.2 Berghia stephanieae | reverse complement strand
AAACAAAACAAACAAAAAAAAACAATAACAAAGACCCGAGTGACGTCAACTTCGTTCTATCTATATGTGGATAATAATATCTGACCTGTGACGTAAGAGAAGAGAAACCCCCTGGAGGTGGAGAACGATTCACTGCTGAAATAAACAGTCAGGGAATTCCCCGTGGACGAAATGTGATGGCTACTGGATGGGGACGATGTCTTGTCCAGGGTTAGAAGGTTTGTAGACTTTAGACTGGAGCCGTCGAGAATGTAGACGAAATCATTCACGCCTAAGTCAACATCCAAAATCTGAAGAAAATAAAAATTAGAGTGCGGTGATTATCATTATATTTTGATATTTATATCTTTATATGGCATTATTTAAAAAAAGAGCTTTATATAGCGCAATATCCGCTAAATGTGCTCAAAGCGCTTTACAAGGGGTCCCTGGTCAACAGTAACATTTAACACGTAGGACGGGACATGCCGCCTGTTAGGCGATATTACAATTTTTCGGACAGAGACAACGCTGTTGACGGCCAGGTACTCATTTTACACCTGAGTACGGTGAGAGAATGTGAGTAAAGAGCCTTTTCAAAGGACTCAACAATGCGCCGAGCGCGAGGCTCGAACTCCGGACCTTCCGATCCGAAAATGAGTGTCATACAACTACACCACATAGCCGCAATGTTTCAATTTCATCCCCCCGCCCCCCCCCCCCCCAACCCCCAACCCCTCTATTCATGAAAAAGCTATTCGTTTCTCCATTGTTTTTCACAGTAAACTGATTGTGTGTTTGTGGCTACATTATTATAAGTCGATGATAACAAGAAATGAAGAAAAGATTCTCTATGTGTCCAATTTTGGCCATCCATGCACGTGGCCATCCGGCAGCCCTGGCAAATTGCGAGCATACATATATCAATATCGATATGTCATTTTGAAATAGGTATGATTCGATATGTGATTCATATCGATATTTCGATATGATATGCCCAACACTCTGGATATCCGCCCAGCCGTGGAGGAATTCATCATCATCATCATTGCCTTTTTCACCCTGGGTCAGGGTATAGGCCACAGACAATGATGATGATAGAGAAGGATGGAAACTGTTTGTCTGTGGCATATAACCTGACCCAGACAAAGAGTTTCCATCCTTCTCTATCCGGAGCTAACTTTTTAAAAAATCATATCTCGTTCCATGTCTTATCACTTCTCTGTTTATCCTTCATAAATTATGTCAATGCAGAAACTCTTTGTCGCCCAAGCTAAAAAAAAAAAAGGATTTGATTTGTCCGTCTGCGTGAATACGCTTCAACAGTCGTAACGTCACTTCCCTCGTAATGACGCATAGTAACTTAGTAACTGGCTCTAAACTATCGGAACAATGGCGGACGCCCTTATGAAATATTTCTCGTACGAGCATAAAAACGTATCCAGAGGGGGAAAAAAAACATTATTAATCTGATCATGTTTTGACCTTTACACATTCTGATCACAAGACATATGAAAAGTTCTAGCCAGCATGAAGAATAAAAAGTACAGATTTTCTTTGTTTAGAACCACGATGGCCGCCGTTGCTGGGCGACGTGGCATTTTGAAATCGATATGATTCGATATTGTTATTCATCTCGATACTTCGATAAGATATGTCCAGCACTAATTGTCTGTCTGCGCCTCCGGATATCCGCCCAGCCGTGGATGAATTAACTGTACGTATAGATGGGTTATTAGGGTTAGATTTACCTGTAGGGTGATCAGGTTCCTTCCTGGTGCCCGAATCGTCCAGTGAAAGGCGCCTCCACCAGGACAGTAGATGGGGTAGAGGGGGGAGTAGAGGTATTGAGGGGCCGAGGTGCTGATGAGGTCAGAGGTTATGACCGGAATGTTTGGCAGAACTGTGGAAGAGAGAGAGAGAGAGAGAGAGAGAGAGAGAGAGAGAGAGAGAGAGAGAGAGAGGGTTAGAGAGGTGTGGATACGTTTTGAATAGGTTTGGTGTTGGATTTGGTGTTGTTGTTGTTGTTGTTGTTGTTGTTGTTGTTGTTTGTGATGATGATGATGGTGGTGGTGGTGGTGGTGGTGGTGGTGGTGGTGGTGGTGGTGGTGGTGATGATGATGATGATGATGATGATGATGACGACGATGGTGGTGGGGGTGGTGATGATGATGATGATGATGATGATGATGATGATGATGATGATGATGATGATGATGATGATGGTGATGATGATGATGGTGATGATGATGATGATGATGATGATGACGACGACTACGATGATGACGATGATGACGATAATGATGACGATAATGATGATGATGATGATGATGGTGATGATGATGATGATGATGATGATGATGATGATGATGATGATAAGGATGAGGATGAGGAGGAGGAGGAGGAGGAGGAGGAAGATTATAGTGATGATGAGGCTGAAAATGATGCTTTTAATAAATATAATATTGATGATAATTATGACAACATTGATGATTATGACGATGATGATGATGGTGGTGAT
>NC_088373.1:30992558-31007558 GCF_034508935.2 Berghia stephanieae | reverse complement strand
GCCCACACTTCAAGGAAATCCACGCCTTTCTCAGTGTTCAGGTCACGTATCTGGAAAATTATATTAGATTAGGAACAAAAATGATTAAGAAATATAGATAGTTCGAAGTTGACGTCATTCAGGTCTTTGTTATTGTTTTTTGCCATCCGCGTTTATGAGTAATGCTCACTGAACTGTATTAACCTATAGATAGTTCGAAGATGACGCCACTCAGGTCTTTGTTATTGTTTTTTGCCATCCGCGTTTATGAGTAATTCTCACTAAACTGTTCTAACCTGCCTATAAGCGTTCATGGTTGCACACAGTTTTGTGTGTTGGTCCGTTATACTTCCGGATGGCAATGTTATGAGTTTCTTAGCTAAGCGCATACTATCTATACACTGTATTATGTATGTGAAAAATATATAAATCATAAATCCTATAGATCGTATGCGCTTGGCTAAGAAGCTCAAAACATTGCCATCCGGAAGTAAAGCGGACCAACACACAAAACTTTGTGTAAGCATGAACGTTGATAGTCTGGTTAATACAGTTTAATGAGAAGTACTCATAAACGTGGATGGCAAAAAACAATAACAAAGACCTGAGTGACGTCATCCTCGATCTATCTATAGGGAAATGTGTCTTTAACTCTCTCCTTACCAATGATTTTCAGTATTTTCCCAAACTGGCAGGCTTACCCAGAAGAAAAATTGATTTTTTAAACTCAAACAAGCTCTCTACTAAGCAACTTTATATTCTTGTTAATGGGAGCGATATATATTCATGTTTCCATCCAACCTAGTCATCGATCACATGACTTGTTGCTGTACAACGATTGGATATTTCTGAACAAATGTAAACACGCTGCTTTGGTTAGGAAAGTTGTAAACATACCGTCATACCCATGTGTCAAGATGAACACAATGACCAAATCGTGATGTTAGATAGTTCAAAATCTGTGAACACTTTTCACTATGTAGGTCACTTTGAGCACATTTTGCACATGGAAAGTTAATATAGATCATGCCCATTAAACAAAGATCATTCTTCAAAGTTTGTGATGTACAAAATAAATCGGAATTTTTAGAAATGTATATTGTGTCGTGACAAATGTGACGATTTTGCTGTAGGTGGTAAGGGGATGGTTAAAGTGATTTCCAGGGGAAAACTGGATTTTTAAAAAAGACTTGATCTTTTATATAGCTCATTATCCACTACAAATGCTCAAAGCGCTTTATAAGGAGTCCCAAGCCAATAGCAACACTCAACATGCAGGACTAGACATATAGTCTGGTATTACGTTTTAGTTTTGACAGAGACAACGCTGTTAGTGGACAGCAATTAATTCTACACTTACTAAGTGTGGCTATGTGGTCTAGTGGAATGACAATCGCTTTCGGATCGGAAGGTCCTGAGTTCGAGCCTCACTCGGCGCATAGTTGAGTCCTTGGAGAAGACTCTTTACTCACATTCTCTCACCGTACCTGGCCGTTAAAAGCGTTATCTCTGTCCAAAAACTTGTAATATCGCCTGACAGGCGTCATGTACCGTCCTACATGTTAAATGTAACTGTTGGCCTGGGACCCCTTGTAAAGCGCTTTGAGCACGTTTAGTGGATAGTGCTCCGATTTATAAGCTCGGTTTAGAATTTATGTATTTACAAGGGAAACACAGTGTGTAATGGTATGAAACTTACATCTATCTGTAACCTTGACCCCAAAGGTCCTTCCATGACCCACTGGCATGTTTGGGAATTCCCGTACTGCCCCGTGGAACTCAGGGAAGGAAATCGAATCTCCTGTCTTGTGTCTGTGACGTAGTAGTTACACAGTACAGCTGGGGACGATAATAATAATAATATCATACACATACAGGAACCGGAAATTAGAATAGAGAATTATTTTGTACAACTGGAGACAGCTATATATAGAGAGACGCAAAATAGGATTCAATGATGATGATGATGATGATGATGATGATGATGATGATGATGATGATGATATATGATGATGATGATGATGGTGGTGGTGGTGGTGTGATGAGATGATGATATGATGATGATGATGATGAATGATGATGATGATGATGATGATGATGATGATGATGATGATGATGATGATGAATGATGATGATGATGAATGATGATGATATGATGATGATGATGATGATGATGATGATGATGATGATGATGATAATAATGATAATGATGATAATGATGATGATGATGATGATGATGATGATGATGATGATGATAACTACTTACGACAATTTCTCTCGTCCGAATCATCGCCACAATTGTTGACGTCATTACAGGTCAGAGATGGAGAGATACACTGACCCGTGTCACAGCGAAACGTGTCTGGGGGTGGGAAGAAGGGGGAGGGGGAGGGGGGGGGAAGGGGTGAAGGACGAAACAAACGGAAATAAATAGAATAGATTCAAAAAAAAAAAAAAAAAAATCTAAGATCAAACACGGAACGTTTAGGTCTGAAAACTCTACTTCAACCCCCCCCCCCCCCCCCCAAAAAAAAAAAAAAATAAATAAATAAATTTAAAAAAAAAAAAAAAACAAAAACCCAAACAATCTAAAAATAGAAACATGAAAACCTCAGCACCCAAAAGCCAGAAATAAGTCATAAAGGTTTTGGGCACTTCTTATCGGCTCGTTCGATCTTAAAATCTCAGCAAGAGGAGCCAAATAATTTTAGACACTTATATGCAATATACATACATACATATATATATATATATATATATATATATATATATATATATATATATATATATATATATAGATATAGATAGATAGATTGATAGATAGTATGCGCTTGGCTAAGAAGCTCATAACATTGCCATCCGAAAGTATAACGGACCAACACACAAAACTGTGCGTATCCATGAACGTTTATAGTCAGGTTAATACAGTTCAGTGAGCATTACTCATAAACGCGGATGGCAAAAAACAATAACAAAGACCTGAATGACGTCATCTTCGAACTATTTATATATATTTCGAGCATTCGCTCTCATCAAGATGATGATGTTGATCATAATTATATTTTACTTGAAATATTTTATAAAATGTTCCTTTTATCAAAAAGTTGAGCACTATTAATTCATGAGAGAGAGATAGAGAGTGCGGAGAGAGAGAGAGAGAGAGAGAGAGAGAGAGAGTGGGAGAGAGAGATAGAGAGAGAGGGAGAGAGAGATAGAGAGTGGAAGAGAGAGAGAGAAAGAGGGAGAGAGAGAGAGAGAGGGGTAAAGAGTGTGAGAGAGAGGAGAGAGAGAGAGAGAGGAAAGATGGAGAGATAGATAGATAGATAGAAGAAGATAGATAGAGAGAAGATAGATAGATAGATAGAGAGAGAGATAGATAGAGAGAGATAGATAGAGAGAGAGATAGAGAGAGAGAGAGAGAGAGAGAGAGGCTATAAATTCCTATCAATCTTGGTATCACAGAACTGTCGCTTCTGGAGGAAAGCGGTTGAGAAATGTTAGAGGTTATTATACTGACCAGATGGGCACGGTCCAGTCTGACAGACAAAGGCCTGTGGTTTGAGACAGGGTTCCATCCTCCACACCCATTCGCCTGCGTCATGGACCATCACAGCACAGCTCCCCGCCTGCATCGATGGAGAGATGGAAATGATATTATGTGCTATTCACACATGGGTAAGAGGAATAAGTCATCACATTTTATAGAACGCCGGATTCCAGAGGCTCAGATGGCAGAGCACTGGCTTCATGCACAATGAAACCGATCCGGATCGTACCCGGTCAAGTAAAGATTTTTCTCTGACCCCTCCCCCCCCCCCCCCCCCCCCCCCCCCGCCCAATCAGCAGCACTTGATTGAGTAGATGAGTTGTTTCAATATGGTGAAAAGTACTTTAGGATTACTCAATCCTCTTCGGGCCTTGAGGCACATAGGGCATCCACCAGACATCTCCATTTTTTTTAGATCGGCTGCTTTTACGGTGGCTGTATTCCAGGACAGGCCTGCTTCCTTTAATTCTTTCTCCATGGTCCTTCGCCAGGTTTCTTTGGGTCTTCCCCCGCTGTCTCTTTCCATCTGCTGTCCAGTACAAGGCTGTCTTGGGAAGTGACCCTTTTTCCATTCTGGCCACATGACCCAACCAACTTTAGGATTACTAGTGTCTTATACAAAGGATGAGATGCAATTGATCTCACCCGTTTAATGCTATAGAAACAAGTACAAACTCCGAATCTATGGTTCCTGTGGCTCTGAAGGGCTATTAAAACCAAAAAAAAAAAAACTTTCGTTTTATATTACAAGATTCACTAAATGAGCGCGAAGAGCATTTCAAAGTGTCTCACTCATAGCTATATAGGGAACGAGATTAGCGGAAGAGTAGCGTCCCTTGATTGGAAGTCACGGGTGGAGAAGTTATTTGTAAACAAACCAACTACAAGCCAAGCGCTCCAAATACAAAATTTATTATTTATATTTCTGTACAACACAATGTACAGCCAGATGCTTTATATCTTTATTATATCTTTATCTTTATGCTTTATCATAGTTTCGGGTTGTCATTATTTTGTTTTGTTTTGTTTTTTACTCTGTAACGCGTGCACATGTGGGGCAGGTGAAAAATTCCCCACTGATTTAGGGTGGCCGATGGTGGGACATGTTCTAGACTGTAGTCTGTTTGGCGCCACCCAACGCCTCCCCTTGATTGTATAAAAGTCCTGCAACTCCTCTCCCAGTTTCGAGAAGAGACCACGCCCCCCCCCCCCCCCACACACACACACATCACACGAATGTTTCAAAGTCGATTTGGAAAGGCGAAAAGCCAACGGTCAAAGAGTGGCCAGGTTTTCTTACCTGCAAGTTTGGCTCCTGATTGTCCCAAACGCCAACATCCACCGTGACCTCTGACCCGTCACTCCAGAACGCTTTGGTGTCGTCAAAGGACTGGGAATAACTGCCTCGGTTGTATCCTTGGGGAAAACATAAGAATTCGTTAAAAAATTTGATTAAATTAGTTTTTGTTTCGAATTTTTGAAAATACTCACTCACCGTGGCTATCGTATCACAATGAACTACTCACTCACTCACTCAATCCTCTTCGGGCCTGGCTGGCTCACGAGGCGATGCAAGAGATCTCCACCTGGTCCTGTCAGCAGCTATTCTTGGGGCCATCACGAGGGACGGTACTCCGTGCTTCAGGCCCCTCTCCGAGACACTTCTCCAGCAAATCAATAATGAATGATTCTACCCTTCCCCATAAATAATGACGAGCAATGATATTTATCAACTCTACAATAAAAATATATGTGACGTCAGATTGTCATCCGTTAAATGTTATCAAAATTAGATATTTTTTGGGGAAAAAAAGTATCATTTAAATAAATATTTTTGAAAATATATTTTACTCAAAGATGACGAAATCAGAATCGATTGAGGGATGGAATAAAAGATTTCTTACACTCTTGCGTTTTTGGAATTCGAACTAGTCTATGTTCCCATTGCGGACTCACAATCGTGTGGAGCGCCTGGGAACACGTTAGGATTTCCAGAACACAAGAGTGTAAGAATCGTATACACATTTGTTTGGTGACCTGGGCTTATATTTCCAGGTCTGGTCGCTCCTTTTTCCAATCCTAACCATTCTCTATTTCTCTCACAATGCTTTACCACCCCTCCCCCCTCCCCCCCCCTCTCTCTCTCTCTCTCTCTCTCTCTCTCTCTCTCTCTCTTTCTTTCTCTCTCTCTCTCTCTTTCATTCTTTCTTTCTCTCTCTCTATCTTTCTCTCTCTCTCTCTCTCTCTTTCTTTCTTTCTCTTTCTCTCTCTCTCCCTCTCTCTATCTCTATCTATCTCTCTCTCCCTCCCTCTCTCTCTCTCTCTCTCTCTCTCTCTCTCTCTCTCCCAAACAGACCATGATTCGTCTGTCATCATATCAACACTATTACTAAGGATATCCGCTTATGACCAAGTAGGTACATATTCATTCTTGAGTCGAGTGGGTAATTTACATACAGTGCCTTATCAGAGGACATGATACCAGGTCAAGCAAAACGTTATAAATTAGCTCCACACATCCATCCAGTTACTGACCAGAGTCAATATCATCATCATTGCCTTTTTCACCCTGGGTCAGGGTATAGGCCACAGACAAACAGTTTCCATCCTTCTCTATCCTGAGCCAACTTTTTTATCTCATTCCAGGTCTTACCACTTCTCTGTATATCAGCTTCTTTAATTCTTCTCCATGTTCCTCGTGGCCTTCCCCTTGATCTTCTGCCCTGAGGGTTCCAGTCCAATACTTTCTTTGTTATAGTTGAGTCATTCTTTCTAAGCGTGTGTCCAATCCACCTCCATCGTCTTCTTCCTATATCCTCTCCCACTGGTTTCTGCTGTGTTCTTTTCCATACTTCTTCATTTTTTATTCTATCCATCCATTTTATTCTGAGTAGCTTACGCATGCACCTGTTTACGAAAATCTGTACCCTCCTTATACATGCCTGTGATGCGTTCCAAGTTTCACATCCATACAGTAGGACAGACTTCACGTTTGAGTTGAAAAGTCTTAGCTTTAGTTGAAGGGAGATATCTTTAGTTCTCCAAACTCTGTTCAAAGATGTGAATGCAGCCTGTGCCTTTCCTATTCGTGCTTTCACCTCTGCTTCCGTGCCTCCATCCTTGTCAATTATACTTCGGAGATAGCAGAAAGTGTCTATATCTTCGAGTTCCTGATCTTTTACTTTGATCTGCTCCCTTTGACGCGTACCTATCCTCAAGACCTTTGACTTTGCAGGGTGAATTCTTAGACCAATTGATTCCGAGAGGCTGTTTATAATTGTGGTTTTTGCTTGCATCTGGTCCTGGGTGTGGGACAAAAGAGCCAGATCATCTGCAAAATCCAGATCATCCAACTGTGTCCAGGGGGTCCACTGTATCCCATTTCTTCGTCCTTTGGAGGTTTCTTTCATTAGCCAATCAATGGCAAGGATGAACAGGAATGGTGAGAGCAAGCATCCCTGCTTGACACCAGTCTTAATTTCAAAGCTGTCAGTAAGCTGATCTTCATGTACAACCCTGCAACTTGATCCTTCATACATTTCCTTAATGGGGTTTACTATCTTTTCAGGGAGTCCATAATGTGCCAGAATTTTCCACAATGTTGCTCTGTCAATACTGTCGAAAGCCTTCTCGTAATCCAGAAAGTTGACAATAAGAGGAGAGTTCCATTCTATAGACTGTTCCACTATGACTCGCAGAGAGGCAATCTGGTCGGTGGTTGAACGGTTTTTCCGAAAACCTGCCTGTTCGTCCCGCAGTTTAGCATCTGTTGCATTCTTAATTCTCTCTAAAATAATACGGTTGAAAACCTTTCCTGGGATAGAAAGAAGAGTGATGCCTCGATAATTATTACAATTACTGAGGTCCCCTTTCTTTGGAAGCTTGATAAGATGTCCTTCCTTCCAATCCTTTGGGAATATCCCGTCATTCCAGATTCTCTCAAATAGTGGGTGCAGGGCCTCAGCATTTCTTTCCGCATCAACTTTTAGAGCCTCCGGTGGAATCTGGTCTGGTCCAGCAGCTTTCCCCCCTTTTCATCTTGTTAATGGCACCCACAATCTCTGCTATCGATGGTGGATCACAGCTAATTGGTAGCTCATTCCTTGCAGGCAAAATTTCTGGCTGGTTGTCTGGTGGTGGTCTGTTCAGAAGGCAGTTGAAATGTTCCCTCCATCGTTCAGATTGAGCCTCTTTTCCAAAAATAGTTTTCCCATCTTTGTCTTTGACTGGTACCTCTGGTTTCCCATATTTTCCAGCAAGTGTCTTGGTAGTTTGATAAAGGATCCTCATGTGTCCTCCAGTCGCTGCTGCTTCTGCTTTCTCTGCAAGTCTGTTCATGAATGCTTCCTTGTCTTTCTTCACAGATCTTTTGACTTCCTTAGCTATGGCTCGATACTGCTCTTGTGCATCCAGTCTTGAAGCCCTTGTTCGGCTTGCATTCACTTGTTCCTTCCTTGTTCTCCTCTTTTCAATAAGGTCCAAGGTGGTTGGACTTATCCATTCTTTATGTTCCGATTTCTTTACCCCCAATACCTCGTGGCAAGTTGTTATGTAGACTTCCTTGATCTTTGCCCAATGTGACTCTACATCTATGTCCTCCTCGAGCACAGTAAGAGGTTGGAATCTATTACTCAATTGTAGTTTGAATTCCTCATTCTTTTCCCCATCAAGTGCATTCACCTCGAATTTTCTTCTTGTATGTGATCTGGCCCCGTGTTTTCTGAGTCGGAGCTTAAGCTTTGCCAATAGCAGGTGGTGGTCTGATCCAACATCTGCCCCTCTCCGTACTGTCACATCTTCCAATGAACGTCTGAATCTACGAGAGATACAAAAATGATCAATCTGATTCTCTGTCACACCATCTGGTGAGACCCAAGTTGCTTTGTGGATCCTCTTATGGGGGAACACTGATCCTCCAATCACCAAACTGTTGAATGCACAGAAATTTGCAAATCTCTCACCATTATCATTCATTTCTCCCATGCCATGACGTCCCATGATACCTTCATAGCCTACGTTATCCTGTCCCACTTTTGAATTAGCATCTCCCATCAATATGTTGATGTCTTTCCTTGGCAACTTGTCAATGACTTGTTGTAGCAGACCATAAAATGTATCTTTGTCCTCATCTGTTGCATCATTTGTTGGGGCATAGATCTGTACAATGTTCATGCTGATCTTCTTACTCCGTGTTGTAAAGGACGCCATGATGATCCTTTCTCCGCATTGTTCCCATCCTCTCAGTGACTTCTGGGCAAACTTGCTTAGAATTATTCCTACTCCCTGTGTATGAATCCCGTCCCCTCTCCCTGAATATAAAATCTTCTCCCCAGACTTGAGGTGTTTCTGTCCGGATTGTATCCAGTGGGTTTCGCTTACTCCAAGTATATGCAGCCTGTATCTTCTCATCTCAGTCACAACTTGAGAGCTTTTTCCTGCTTCATACATGGTGCGAACGTTCCACGACGCAATTCAAAGCTGCTTGTTTGGCGAAGACGTCATCGGGTCAGCAGAGTCCTTTCGGCTTTGTCTGTTGTCCTTCATAAATTCTGTAATTCCAGAAACTCTTCGGTCGCCCAAGCTAAAAAAAGGATTTAGTTTGTCTGTCTGTGTTTCTGTAACGGTTTGAGTTTAACGGAAAGGGGTGTTAACCCTTTGCCAACCCCCAACCTGGAGGACCAGGTGACTCAAAGATGGGGGAATCACACACCATTAGTCGCCTTTTACGACACGCTGGCTTGGCGTTGGGCTATTCTTGACCCTCTCAGTTGAGGGACCCCGGACACCACACGGGGTAGAGTCAATATAGCTTGACTTTATAATCAGACAAGTGACTATAACGGCTTTGACATCGACCCACTTTTTTTTTTCTTATTCTGATATCATATAACTATTTGGTTTTGCCCAGGGTCTCGGCTGCGATCCTTCTTGTTTATAAACCTACCTGTCCACACCGCCTTGATAGAACTGTCTGTATTGGTGACCAGCTGACCGATTTCTGACGTCATCACAAAGCCAGACGGCTGGACCAGTTTGCTGCCGTACCTTGAAATAAAAAAAAAAAGAAAAATGGCTTTTATTTTATTCGTTTTATGATCTGAAAAAAGACATTCACGCCATGAAAAACGACTATGTGGTCTTGGGATGTGACACTCGCACTCGGGTCGGAAGGTCCAGGGTTCGAATCCCCTGTAAGCGGTGCATAGTTGAGTCCTTGGGGAAAGAAGGCCCTTTATTCTCATTCTTTCACAGTATTTTCACAGTATTTTAACAGTGCTCAGATGTAAAATGAGTAAATGGTCGTGAACTGCTGTTGGTCAGAGACTCTTTATAAAGCGCTTTGAGCTCGTTAAGTGAATATTGCACTATATAAAAGCTCAATTAAAAAAAAATATATATATTGGTGGGGGAGGCCGGGGGGGGGGGGTTAAGTACTTTGAGCATTCCTAGTGAATTTTACGCTATACTAATGCTTGGATTTTTTAATTTTGTATCTTTTTAAACATAAAGATCTAAGAGTGTCCAACGTTGTTCATTCTATGCAGGTTTACCTTTGACAATAGTTGTGTGCCTGTTGGAATGGCAGGGAGGTGGATGGAACAGCCAGATAACAGTTGCTGTAAATATTCGTCCATCCTGTAAATGGACCAATCAAAAACACGAACGTATTTCAAATATCAAGGAAATGGAATCAAACAACAAACAAAACATCAAACAAACAAGATGGGCGAATTTTAAAATTCAACAAATCTGATCTTCTAACTTCGACCAAAATTAAAACAATAACAAAAAAACAAACAAAAAAACAAACAAAAAAAAACAAAACAAATACAAACAAAACTTATTTTTAATCAATGTGCGGTTAAGACATGAAATGCATTAAATTTTAATAACAAGAAATGAAATGAGTAGAAAAGTTTTGTGGCCAAAGACTTGTCTTTTGACATAATTAATTTTGTTTTTGGTCATTGTCAGGCTATGAGTTTACGAAGGCTACGATCCAGTCCCATGCTCGGTAAATAAACAAAGGCAAATCCACAAGAGGCCTGGCATCATCTCAGTTTGTTTTTGTTTTTAAGGGTTTTACGGCGCTTGCAACACATTTAGGTCATATCAGCGCCAGTAAAAAGGAAGAAAATGGGATAGTAAAAAGTTCTTGAATTACAATTAAAACACCCAAGAAAAAGTAAGACATAGGGGAACTGGGAACAAATAGGGATCAGGTGTAGATTCCAAGAGCATACCATCAATGTACATAGTTTGAGATCACCTATAAGTCTCATCCGGACACAAGCACAAAATCCAACAAAGAGGAACACACTCAAATGCTTACATTATACATTCAAAATAGCAATTATAATAATACACAACAGAGATATGATTTACAAGGAAAGAAATATCATCTCCCAAAACAATAACTATGCATTTGACTGTTTCCCTCCCAGCTAGGACTCCGGACAGGGCCAGGACAAAACTAAGTAATCTAATTCCAAAACAAAGACAGAAAGCATGTTGGAAAACAGATATAAGGGGATAGAAGACACAGTATGTACCTCCCTGCCCACTATGGGAGGTCAGGAGCCCCACCCAGACATAGGGGGATAGAAGACACAATATGTACCTCCCTGCCCACTATGGGAGGTCAGGAACCCCACCCAGACATAGGGGGATAGAAGACACAATATGTACCTCCCTGCCCACTATGGGAGGTCAGGAACCCCACCCAGACATAAAGGGGATAGAAGACACAATATGTACCTCCCTGCCCACTATGGGAGGTCAGGAGCCCCACCCAGACATAAGGGGATAGAAGACACAATATGTACCTCCCTGCCCACTATGGGAGGTCAGGAACCCCACCCAGACATAAGGGTGATAGAAGACACAGTATGTACCTCCCTGCCCACTATGGGAGGTCAGGAACCCCACCCAGACATAGGGGGATAGAAGACACAGTATGTACCTCCCTGCCCACTATGGGAGGTCAGGAACCCCACCCAGACATAGGGGGATAGAAGACACAGTATGTACCTCCCTGCCCGCTATGGGAGGTCGGGAACCCCACCCAGACATAGGGGGATAGAAGACACAGTATGTACCTCCCTGCCCACTATGGGAGGTCAGGATCATGCCCAGTGAATAAACAAAAACGTCATGTCTCGTTCTACTTGTTACGTGTTGCTAATGCTTAGGGACCCTTTGTCTAGCGCTTTGAGCACGTTTAGTGGATATTGCGCTGTATAAAAGCTCGTTTGTTTGTTTTCAACCTGTATGCATTTTATAGACATAGACATAGAAATAGATATGTCTCATAGACATTTAATTCTCACTCGATGATGTTTTAATTGTCATTATTGAAACAGCATAGACCGACGTGCACTTCTTTGAAGGTCTGATAACCCAGTTCCTTATGGCCTCATTGTTGTAATGGAAATCTCAAAAAAAAGGACGCAAAATATTGTCCATTACAACAATGTTAAACTAGGCCCATAAGTAGGTTCGGATGTCAGACCTGCATGTATGTATACGTCGGAATAGACAGTTGGACTGCCAAACTCTGGGGTGTGTGTGTGTGGGGGGGGGGGGGGACACGAGTTAAAATTTTGGCCAGAAAACTCGTCCTTCAAATGTTGAACTCGATGGAGATGACACCCATCTTGGCAGTTTATATAGTATTATTATCTCAGATGCTTCAGAACTACAAAAGGTTAACTTGTATGACCTTTGAACTTTTTACATTAATATGATGGAGCCAAATGAACTGTCATTCATGGGTAGGATTAGTATATATATATATATATATATATATATATATATATATATATATAATATATATATATAATTCTTAAAACTCCTCACTTGTGACAAGAAACAGATCTGTAGGAGTTTTAATAATCATACTTAAAATGTTTGCATATATCTCCAAATTATCAAAAAGTTGAGCACTGTTATTCCATGGCTTTGGCCTTTATTAAATATATATATATATATATATATATATATATATATATATATATATATAAATTATGCCTTTTCCACCACGACATCATAAGATATCCTCGCCTAGGCATTCCACGAAGGAATATAGATAATTCATCAAACAAGATGTCTGATGTCAACAGGAATCACCCATGTTGTCCAAGTGAGCAAATTGGGGGTTAATAATCTTGCTCAAGTAAAAATAAAAACGAAAGTGCCTGAAGCAGGGCTCGAACCCGTGTCCATCCGGGTCACAGTGCAATGCCTTAACCACTCGGCCACTTATAAACATAACAAAACAAACTCAGAGTATTTGGCTGTTAAGTAAAGGCAAACAAAAGGCAAAGAAAAAGAATGGAAGGATTTCAGACCAAACAAAATCAAAATAACAGTGAGTATGTTACCAGAATGACCATCCCTTACTTTCATTCAAGAACAGAAAAGTCACCAAAATCATGGCCAACATTTGACTATGTAGTGTTATAAAAAAAAAACTTGTTTCGAATTTGGCCATGTCAGATTTCACAGATGGATCAAAATGATCTGCAATTTTTTTATTTTTTTTTTATTTCCCAAACCTGAATATCTCTCTCTCTCCACCTCTCCTCTCTCACTCTCTCTCTACTCTCTCTTCTCTCTCCTCCCTCTCCTCTCTCTCTCCCTCTCTCTCTCTCTTTATCTATCTATCTATCTATCTATCTATCTATCTATCTATCTATCTATCTATCTATCTATCTATCTATCTATCTATCTATCTATCTATCTATCTCATTCTCTCTCTTTCTCTCTCTTTCTCTCTCTCTTTCTCTCTCTCTCTTTCTTTCTCTCTATCTTTCTTTCTCTCTATCTTTCTTTCTCTATCTATCTATCTATCTATCTATCTATCTATCTATCTATCTATCTATCTATCTATCCATCTATCTATCTCATTCTCTCTCTTTCTCTCTCTTTCTCTTTCTTTCTCTCTATCTTTCTTTCTGTCTATCTTTCTTTCTCTCTCTCTATCTATCTATCTATCTATCTATCTATCTATCTATCTATCTATCTATCTATCTATCTATCTATCTCATTCTCTCTCTCTCTATCTCTCTATCTCTATATATCTATCTCTATCTGTCTATTTATCTCATTCTCTGTCTCTACCTCTCTCTCTATCTGTCTATCTCACGCTCTTTATCTCACTCTATCGCTCTCTCTCTCTCTCTCTCTCTCTCTCTCTCTCTCTCTCTCTCTCTTTCTCTATCTCTATTTATCTATCTATCTATCTATCCATCCATCTCTCTTCATTTATTCTTAATTTGCTAACAACCCTTTTGAATACAAAAATCGGATAATCGATGTTTTCATCAAAAATATAAATCACGCGTGTCGTAGGGAAACCATCGGACACGTGACAAAATATCAGATGTATTGTAATTCAAAGTTTAAAAAAAAACAGACGTTAAAAAATAATAGAAGGAGAAATTTGAAAATAAAATGGAAACATTCAAAACAAACAAGAAAAAAACCAAAACAAAAAAACAGATCTTGCTGTTAATTTCAAATCAAACAAGGAGATTAAACTTGAAGGTTTGAAACAAACAAACAAACAAACAAACAAACAAACAGGGAGGGTTTTTTGTGGTTTTTTGTTCAAGGTTTTCAGACCGAACTATTCATAATGACGTATTTTATCTCCATCATGAAATTCACACATAGTTTTTCGTGAGTGACCCAGCAAAACCCCCTACTTGTTATTCTCTTTCTAAGATCCAAACTGAAACAAAAATAAAACAATTAATTTTCTAAAAGAATCCAAACCTTTGAAAGATTTTGTTACGGGGGTTCATTTTTGGGGGGTCAAAAGGTTATGACCTTGACATACTCACCCATGACCCTTGGAGATAATGACAGGAAATCCATAATGAGTACATCTGGCGTAGGAATGGCATTGTGACGTCATCAATACATGGTGGAAAATAAACCGTACCTGTCTCCTCTTTCTACTCCTTTTCCTTATCCTTCTCCTCCTCCTCCTCCTCCTCCTCCACAACAACCACCACCACCACCACCTCCTCCACCACCACCACCACCACCACCTCTTCCTCCACCACCATCACCTCTTCCTCTTCCTCCTCCTCCTCCTCCTCCTCCTCCTTTCACAACCACCACCACCACCACCACCACCTCCTCCTCTACCATCACCACCACCACATCTTCTTCTTCTTCTTCTTCTTCTTCTTCTTCTTCTTCTTCTTCTTCTTCTTCTTCTTCTTCTTCTTCTTCTTCTCCTCATCCTCCTCCTCTCCTCCTCCTCCTCTCCTCCTCCCCCTCCTCCTCCTCCTCCTCAACCACCACCACCACATTCTTCTTCTTCTTTCTTCTTCTTTCTTCATCTTCTTCTTCTTCTTCTTCTTCTTCTTCTTCTTCTTCTTCTTCTTCTTCTTCTTCTTCTCCTCCTCTTCCCCCCTGTTATCCATCAATTCCATCTTCTCCTGTTCTTCATCTTCCAAACC
>NC_088373.1:30973981-30992463 GCF_034508935.2 Berghia stephanieae | reverse complement strand
AACCCCCCCCCCCCCCCCCCCACCACCCCCCACCCCCACCCCCACCCCCCCCCCCCCACCCCCCACCCCACCCCCCCCCCCCCCCCCCCCACAACCCCCCCCCCCCACCCCCCCCCCCCCCCCCCCCCCACACCACCCCCCCCCCCCCCCCAACCCCACACACAACCCCCCAACCACAAAACACCCACAACCACCCCCACCCCCCCCCCACCCCCCCCACCCACCCCCCCCACCCCCCCCCCCCCCCCCCCCCCACCACCACAAACCCCCCACCCACCCCCCCCCCCACCACAACCAACCCCCACCACCCCCCAACACCACCCACCCACACACCACCCCAAACCACCAACACCCCCCCCACCCACCCCCCACCCCCCACACACACCCCCCAACCACACCCCCCCCCCACCCACCACCACCCCCACCCACCCCCCCCCCACAACCCAACACCCCCCACCCCACAACCCCACCCAAAAACAACACCCCACCCACCCCACCCCCCACCCACCCCACCCCCCCCCACCCCCAACCCCCCCACCCCCCCCCCCCCCCCACACCCCCCAAACCCCCCCCACACCCCCCACCCCACCACCCCCCCACCACCAACCCCCCCCCACCACACCCCCACCACCCACCCCCAAAAACCCCCCCCCCCACCCAACCCACCCAACCACCAACCCCCCCAACCCACCCCCCCCCCCCCCCCCACCCCCCCCCCACCCCCACACCACCCCCCCCACCCCCCCCCCCCCCACCCCACCCCAACCCAAACCCCACACCCCCCCCCCCACCCCCCCCCCCCCCCCCCCCCCCCCACCCCCCACCCCCCCCCACCACAACCCCACCCCCCCCACCCCCCCACCCCCCCAACCCCCCACCCCCCCCCCCCACCCCACCCCCCCCCCCAACCCCCCCCCCCACACCACCCCCCCCCCCCCCCCCCACCCCCACCACCCACACCACCCACCCCACCCCACCCCCCACCCCACCCCCACCCACCCCCCCACACCCCCCACCCCAACCACCAACCCCCCAACAACCCCAACACCACCCCACCACCAACCCCACCCACCACCACCCCCACCAAACCCCCACCCACCCCAACACCCACACCCCCAACCACAACCCCACCACCCCCACCCCCACAACACCCCACCCCCCAACAAAACCCCCACCACCCACCCCCACCACCAACAACCCACCACACCCACCAAAAACCCAACCACCCCCACAACCAACCCCCCCACCCCCCCACCCCCACCCACCCACCCACCCCACAACCAACCACCCACCCCACAACACCCCCCCCCACCAACCAACCCCACCCCACACCCACCCCCCAACACCCCCCACCCCCCCAAACCCCCCCCCACCCCCCCCCCCCACAACCACCCCCCACCCCCACCCAACCCCACACCCACCCACCAACCACCACCCACCCACACCCAAACCAAACCCCCCCCCAACCCCACCACAACCCCACAACACCCCCCACCCCCCCCCACCCACACCACCCACCCCCCACCCCCACACACCCCACCACACCACCCAACCACACCAACCCCCACCACCACCCCACCCCACAACCCCAACCCCCACCCCCACCCACCCCAACCCACCCCCACCCCACACCACAACCACCAACCACACACCACCACACCCACCAACCCACACCACCCACACCACCCACACAACCCCCACCACCACACCAACCACACCACCCACCAACCACACAACCCCCAACACCCCCACCACCACCCACCCCACCACCCCCAACCCCACCAACCACCCCACCACACCCACCACCCACCCCACCAACCCCCCCCACCAACCCACCCCAACCACCACCAACCACACCACCAACACCCCCACCCCCCCCCACAACCACCACACCCCACCCACCAAACAACCACCCCACCCCCCACCACACACCAACACCACCCCACCCCACCCCAACCACAACCACCACACCACAACCCACCCACCCACAAACCCCCACCACCCCACCACCACCAACCACACAACCCCACCACCCCACCCACCACCCACCACCACCCACCACCAACCACCACCACAACCACACCCCACCACAACACCAACCCAAACACCCCACCACCAACACAACCCCCCCCCCCCCACCCCACCCACCCATAATAAATAAAAATTTAAAAATTTAAAATAATAATAATGAAATAAAATAAAAAGATAAAAATAAAAATGATGAAATGATGATGAGATGATAGATGATGATAGAATGTGATATGAGGTGATAATAAAATAATAATAATAAAATAATAATAATAATAATAAAAATAATAATAAAAATAAAAATAAAAATAATAATAAAATAATAATAAAAATAATAATAAAAAAAAATATAATAAAAAAAAAATAATAATATTAATAATAAAAAATAATAATAATAATAATAATAATATTAATAATAAAATAAAAAAAAATAATAATAAAAAATAATAATAATAAAATAATAATTAAAAATAAAATAAAAAAATAAAAATTTAAAATTTTTAAAATAATAATAATAAAAAAATAATAATATTAATAATAATAAATAAAAATAAAAAAATAAAAAAAAAAAATTTTAAAAAAAAGGAAGAAAAAGGGGAAGAAAAAGGAAAAAAGGAAGAAAGGAAAAAGGGGGAAAGGGGGGAAGAAGAAAAAAGAAGAAGAAGAAAAAAAGAAAAAGAAAAGAAGAAGAAGAAAAAAAAGAAAAAGAAAAGAAGAAAAGAAGAAGAAGAAAAAAGAAAAAAAGAAAAAGAAGAAGAAGAAAAAGGGGAAGAAGAAGAAGAAAAAAATCATTATATATCATTATCACCTCATATAATGAAATAATAATAATAATAATAATAATAATAATAATAATAAATAATTTAATAATAATAATAATAATAAATAATAATAATAATAATAATAATAATTTTTATTTTTAATAATAAAAAAAAATAATAAATAATAATAATAATAATAATAATTAATAATAATAATAATAATAATAAAAATTAATAATAATAAAATAATAATACTAATAAAATTAGATAGATAGATGAGATAGTAGAAGAAGATAAAGATAGATAGATAGATAGAAAGATAGATAATAGATGATAGATAGATAGATAGAATAGATAGATATGATGGTACGTTGATTGGGGGGATAATTTTGAAGTCTTGCCCATTTTTTTCCGTTTTTAATGTGTAGGGATAAATGTCTTAAAAACGCATTCAAGTTTTTTGATAAGTGTCCATTGTGGTAAAAAAAAATTGGTCGCCATTTTTATTTCTTCAATAAGGACTAAACCCTGTAAAAAATTTACAAAAATTTAAATCCCTGTTAACCCCAAACTCTCAATACATTGTTCATGCCCAACCTGTACAGCATTTCCCATTTTTTCTTAGAAGTTTGAGGCTTTCCCCCCATCCCAGGTGCAGACTGTAGGTTTGAAAGTCCCAGTCAGCTCTGGAAACAAAAAACATGAAAATATTGTCTATTCTTCCCCCCTAGCCCTGGACCGGACCAATGGCCGTCCGCCTGTTTTATGATGTCTGCAAAAGAGACATGAAATTGACAGGGATCGATCAAACCCCGGGAGTCGCTGTGAGACCGAAGGGTGGGTATGCGGTGATGGGGGAGTGGAAGTAGAGGTGAGGAGAGGAGAAAGATGAAGTTTGGAGAGGAGAGAAGGAGAAAGAGAGAAGCAATCCCAAAAACCAAACAAACTGTCCCAAAATAGTGTGAAACTGCGATAGAGATGCCCTGGAAGAATGGTTGCGGAGTACACCCCTCCGTTTGCTCTCAAAAAGGATGAGAGACTAAAGATAAGGGGAAACCATCGTCTCTTGGAGGAAAGGAATGCCCATATTCTTCCATTCCATTCCCGTGTCTTATAGCCCGATAGAACGAAAAGCGTAACAACTACAGAACTTTGTTATTTTTTCCCCCAGCCAATTATGAGTAGTTCTCACTCAATTGTATTAATCAAACTTTAACATCGTTTAAGATGACCAAAGTTTTTCTGTGTAGGTACGTGTTATCCGCTGGGCGAAATGTGAGTTTTTTGGTTAAGAAATCTAAGCGTAAGAGCCCAGAATAGCATATTGAAAGAATTTTATATATAGAAAAGAACGAAATTGACGTCACTCAGATCTTTATTATTGTTTTTTTTTTTTTACCAGCCAATTTAATGAATATGATTGTAAATTGTGTCTGACCAAAAAAATGACGTCAAAATGCAGTCTTTGCCACAAATGAAAACAAATCGTGAGTAGAATTCAATATTCAACCAATGGGACCACTTGTTTCCATGACTCTACTAAACGACCAACTCACAGCAGTGCAAAAACCAAATAATTACTTCTAATTGGATCAATTGTCTGAATGTCACCGCCCGGCAAACGCGGGCCATCTTGGTTTCTAAACAAAAAAATCATTACTTTTTATTCTTCCTGCAGGCTTGAGAACTTTTCATTCCCTTTTCATATCCTTGTGATCAGAATGTGTAAAAGTCAATACATGATCAAATTGATGGGTTTTTTTTGTTACTCTGGATAACCGTATTAAAGCGTCGCCGGGGAAATAATTTCATACGGCGTCACCCATTGTTCCGATAGATTAGAGCCTGTGTTACTAAGTTACCATACGTTTCATAAGGAAGGAAGTGCAGTACGACTGTTGTAATGACTATAGCCAGTCTTATTTGGTTGTCAGTGTCAAATCAGGCTTTTTTGCATAACATGGCTACTTGTTATAGTTACAACCCCCCCCCCCCCTTACTCCCCCCACTTTCACCTACCTGATATTTCCCACTTGACGGTGAAACCTGATGACGTCAGACTTTCCGTCGGAGAGACAATCTCAGACTACGCCATGGTTGTATGGCGACACAACCAGAGGCGTCTCTCCTGCATGGCGTCTTGTGTCTGCCCGAAAACCTGTGTAAGAGCACGCCTGGTTCGTCCAGGTCAAACCCCCAGCCCACGAGCTTCAAGGAAATCCACTTCCTTTCTCATGTTTCAGGTCTCGTAATCTGGAAAATTATATTTTGATTAGAACAAAAATGATTAAGAAATATAGATAGTTCGAAGTTGAACGTCAATCAGGTTCTTTGATATTGTTTTTTGCCCATCCGCGTTTATGAGTAAATGCTCACTGAACTGTATTAACCTAATAGATGTTTCAAGATGAACGCCACTCAGGTCTTTGATATTGTTTTTTGCAACCCGTTTTATGAAAATTCTCAACTAAACTGTTCTAACCTGCCTATAAGGCGTTTCATGGATGCACACGTTTTGTGTGTGGTCCGTTATAATACTTCCTGATGGCAATGTTTATTAATTTTCTTAGCTAAGCGCAATACTATCTATACACTGTATTTAATGTATGTGAAAAATATATAAATCCATAAATCCTATAGGATCGTAATGCGCCTTGCTAAGAACCGAAACATTGCCATCCTCCGAAGTAAAAGCGGACCAACACACAAAACTTTGTGTAAGCATAAACGCTGATGAGTCTGGTTAATTCAAGTTTTAATTGAGAAGTACTCATAAACGTGATGGCAAAAAACAATAACAAAGACCTGGAGTGACGTCATCGCCTCGATCTATCAATAGAAATGTGTGCTTTTAACTCGTCTCTTACCAATGATTTTTCAGTATATTTTTCCTTCCCCAAACTGGCATGCTAACCCAGAAAAAATTGATTTTTTAAACCAAACAACTCTCAACTAAGCAACTTTATATTCCTTGGATAATGGGAGCGATATATATTCATGTTTCCATCCAACCTAGTCATCGGATCACAATGACTTGTTTCTGAACAACGATTGGACATTTTTCTGACAAATGTAAACACGCGGCTTTGGTTAGGAAAGTTGTAAACATACCGTCATACCCATTGTCAAGATGAACACAATGACCAAATCGGATGTTAGATAGTTCAAAAATCTGTGAAAACTCACTTTTCACTATGTAGGACACTTGACACATTTGCACATGGAAATTAATTATAGATCATCCCATAAACAAAGAACATTCTTTCAAAGTTTGTGATGTTACAAAAATAAATCGGAATTTTTAGGAAATGTAAATTGTGTCGTGACAATTGTACGATTGGCTGTAGGGTGGTAAGGGGAGGTTAAAGTGAATTCCAGGGGAAAAATACTGGTTTTTTAAAAAGGACTTGATCTCTTTATATAGGCTCATTATCCACTACAAAATGGCTCATAAAAGCTCTTTTAATAAGGAGTCCCAAGCCAATAGCAACACTCACATGCAGGACTAAGAACATATAGTCTGATATTACGTTTTTAGTTTTGACAGAGACCAACGCTGTTAGTGTGACATCAATTAATTCTACACTTTACTAAGTGTGGCAATGTGGTCCTAGTGGAATGACAATCGCTTGTCGACGGAAGGTCCTGAAGTTCGAGCCTGCACTCGCGCATAGTTGAGGTCCTTGGAGATAGACTCGTTTTTACTCAAATTCCTCTCACCGTACCTGCCGTTAAAAGCGTTATCGTCTGTCCAAAAAATTGTAATACGCCTACAGGCGTCATGTACCGTCCTACATGTTTATAATGAAACTGTTGGCCTGGGACCTCCTTGTAAAGCGCTTTGAGCACGTTTAGTGGATAGAGTGATCCTGATTTAAAACTCGGTTTAGAGATTTATGTATTTACAAAGGGAAACACATGTGTAAATGGGTATGAAACTTACATCTATTGCTGTTAACCTTTGACCCCCATAGTCCTTCCATGACCCACTCGGCATGTTTGGGAATTCCCGAACTGCCAGCCCCGTGAACTCAGGGAAGGAAATCGAATCTCTGTACCCTTTTGTCTGTGACGTAAGGTTAGTTACACATACAGCTGGGGACGATAAAATAATAATATCAGACACCACAGGACCGGAAATAAGAATAGAGAATTAATTTGTACAACTGGAGACAGTCAAAATATAGAGAGACGCAAAATATGATTCAATGATGAGATGATGATGAGATGATGAATGATATAATGATGATGATGATATTGATGATGAATGATGATGTGGTGGTGGTGTGTGTGAAGTGATGATGATGATGATATTGATGATGATGATGATATATGATGATGATGATATGATGATTGATGATTATGATGATGATGATGATGATGATGATGATGATGGAATGATGATGATGGATGATGATGATGAAGATGGATGATGAAATCATGATAAGAAGATAAGGATGATGATGATAGATGATTGATGATGATGATTATGATAACTGACTTACACAATTTCTCTCGTCCGAATCATCGCCACAATTTGTTGACGACATTAACAGGACAGAGATTGAGAGATACACTGACCCGGTGTCACAGAGCGAAACTGTCTGGGGGGGAAAGGGGGGGGGGGGGGGGGGGGGGGAAAAGGACGAAACAAACGAAATAAATAAAATTGATCCAAAAAAAAAAAAAAAAAATCTAAATCAAACCAAAACGTTTTAGGTCTGAAAACTCTACTTCACCCCCCCCCCCCCCCCACCCCCCCCCCAAAAAAAAAAAAAATAAATAAATAAATTTAAAAAAAAAAAAAAAAACAAAACCAAACAATCTAAAATAAAACAAAAAACCTCAGCACCCAAAACCGAAATATCAAAGGGTTTTTGCCTTCTTATCGGCTTTTTTCGATTTTAAAATTCAAAAAATGAGCCAAAAAATTTTAGACACTTATATGCAAAAATACATACATACAATATAAATATATGTAAAATAAATTTTAAAAATATATTTAAATATATATAGAAATAGTTTAGATAATTGATAGATAGTATCGTTTGGGGCTAAGAAGCCATAACAATGCCTCCAAGAATAACGGACCAACACAAAAAACTGTGCGAAACCATAAACGTTTTAGTCAAGTAATACAGTTCAGTGAGAAAAATTACTCAAAAAGGGCGGATGGAAAAAAACCCATAACAAAGCCTGAATGACCCCACTTCGAACTTTTTAATATAGTCGAGCATCGCTCCATCAGATGATGAATTTGATCATAAATTTTTTACTTGAAATATTTTATAAAATGTTCCTTTTATCAAAAAGTTAGCCTATTAATTCATGAGAAGAGATAGAAGTGCGAGAGAGAGAGAAGAGAGAGAAAAAGAGAGTGGGGGAAAAGAGATAGAGAGAGAGGAAAAGGGGAGATAGAGAGTGGAAGAGAGAGAGAGAAAGAGGAGAGAGAGAGAGAGGGGTAAAGATGGGGGAGAGAGAGGGAGGAGAGAGAGAGAGAGTAAAGAGTGTGAGAGAGAGTGGGAGAGAGAGAGAGAAAAGGAAGAGAGAGATAGATGATGATAGAGAGAGAAAAGGGGTAGAAAAAGGGAAAAAGTAGAGAGAGAGATAGAGAGAGAGAGAGAATATGAGAGGAGAGAGAGGGTATAAAATTTCCCATTTAATCTTTGGGATCACAGAACTGTCGCTTCGAGGAAAGCGGGTTGAGAAATGTTAGAGGTATTATACGACCAATGGGCACGGTCCAGTCCGACGACAAAGGCCGGGTTTGGACAGGGTTCCATCCTCCACAAACCCCTTCGCCTGCGTCTTGGACCTCACAGCACAGCTCCCCCCCCTCAACAGGAGAGATGGAAATGAAATTGTGCTATTACCACATGGGGAAGAGAAAAAGTCTTTACATTTTTTAGAAAACCCGGATCCAACTCAATGGGAAGCACGGGTTCAAGCACAAAGAAACCGATCCGATCGTACCCGGGCAAGTAAAGATTTTTTCTCTGACCCCCTCCCCCCTCCCCCCCCCCTCCCCCCCCCCCCCCCCCCCCCCAAACACAGCCTTGATTTAGTAGAGGTTTTTCAATATGGTGAAAAGTACTTTAGGATTACCATCCTCTTTTCGGGCCTTGGGGCACATAGGCATCCCCAACACTCATTTTTTTAATGACTTGCTTTTACGTTTGGGTGTATTTTCCCGACAGGCGCATCCTTTATTCTTTTTCCAGGTCCTTCGCCCATGTTTCTTTGGGGCTTCCCCCGCTGTCCTTTTCCATCTCTGTCCAGAAAGCTGTCTTGGGGAAATGACCCTTTTTTCCCTCGGGGCCCCATGACCCAACCAAATTTAGGATTCTAAATGTCTTATACAAGGATGAGATGCAATTGAAACTCACCCGTTTAATGCTATAGAAACAAGTAAAAACTTTTCCCAATTTTATTGTTCCTGTGGCCTGGGAAAGGGGCTATTAAAACCAAAAAAAAAAACCCCTTTTTTTTGTTTTAATTACAAGATTCACAGAAGCGCGAAGAGCATTTCAAAGTGTCTCACTCATAGCTATATAGGGAAAAGAGATTAGCGGAAGATAGCGCCCCCTTTATTGGAAGTCACGGGTGAGAAGTTATTTTAACAAACCAACACAACCAGCGCTCCAAAACAAATTTATTATTTTATATTTCCGTACAACACAATGTACAGCAGATGCTTTTTATTTTTTTTATCTTTATCTTTTTGCTTATCATAGTTTTTGGTTGTCAATTTTGTTTTGTTTTTTTTTTACTTTTGTAACGCGGCACATGTGGGGCAGTTAAAAATTCCCCACAGGGTTTAGGGGGCCGATGTGGGAACTTTTAGACTGTAGTCTGGGTTTGCGCCACCCAACGCCTCCCCTTTATTGTATAAAAAACCTGCAACTCCCTCCCCAGTTTCGAGAAGAGGGCCACACGGCCCCCCCCCCCCCCCCACACACACACAATCACAACGAATGTTTCAAAGCGATTTGGAAGGCAAAAGCCAAGGGTCAAAGAGGTGGCCAGTTTTCTTACTGCAAGTTTGGCTCCTATTGCCCCAAAACCCGCCACCATCCACCGGACCCTACCCGTACTCCAAACGCTTTGGTGTGGGTCATAGAATGGGGAAAACGCCTCGGTTGTATCCTGGAAAACAAAAGAATTCGTTAAAAAATTGATTAAATTAGTTTTTGTTTCGAATTTTTTAAAAAATACACCCACTCCCTTGGCTATCGTATCACAAGAACTACTCACTCATTTCACTCAATCCTCTTCGGCCTTTGCTGGCTCACGAGCGATGCAAGAGACTCCACCTGGTCCTGCAGCACTATTTTTGGGCCATCACGAGGACGGAACACCGTGCTTCAGCCCCTCCTGAACACTTTTTTCCAGCAAATCAAAATAATGAATCACCCTTCCCCCATAAATAATGACGAGCAATGATATTAATCAACTCTCCAAAAAAAAATTTGGGGTGACGTCAATTGCCCCATCCGTTAATGTTATCAAAATTAATTTTTTTGGGGAAAAAAAAGTAACCATTTAAATAAATATTTTTGAAAAATATTTTACTCAAAGATGACGAAATCAAATCTTTTTAGGGATGGAAAAAAAAAGGATTTCTTACACTCTTGCGTTTTTGGAATTCGAACTAGTCTATGTTCCATTGCGGACTCACAATCTTTGGTGGACGCCTGGGAAAAAGTTTGGGATTTCCAAACACAAGATGTAAAAATCGTATACCCATTTGTTTGGTGACCTGGCTTATATTTCCAGGCGGCCCGCTCCTTTTTCCATCCTAACCATTCTCTATTTCCTCACAATGCTTTACCACCCCTCTCCCCCCCCCTCCCCCCCCCCTTCCCCTCTCTCTCTCTTTCTCCTCTCTCTCTCTCTTTCTTCTTTTCTCTCTCTTCTCTCTCCGTTTCTTTCTTCTTTCTCCTCTCTATCTTCCCTCTCCCTTTCTCTCTCTTTTTCTTTTTTTCCCCTTTCTCCATCTTCTCTCTCCCTCTCTCTATCTCTTTTCATCTCTCTCTCCCCATCTCCCTCACTCTCTCTTTCTCTCTCTCTCTCTCCCTCCTCTCTCCCCTCCCAAACACCATGATTCGTCTGTCACATATCAACACTATGACTAAGGAACCGCTATGACCAAGTAGGTACATATTCATTCTTGAGTCGAGTGGGAAATTTACATAAGTCCTATCAGAGACATGATTAAACCCCCGTCAAGCAAAACGGATAATTAGCCCACACATCCATCCATTACTGACCAGATTTAATAACCATCATGTCCTTTTCACCCTGGGTCAGGTAAAGCCACAGACAAAAAATTTTTCCAAACCTTTTCTAAACCTAAACCAACTTTTTTATCTCATTCCCGGCTTACCACCTTTTCCCGTATATCACTTCTTTAATCTTCTCCAGTTCCCGTGGCCTTCCCCTTGATCTTCTTCCCTGAGGGGTTCCCCGTCCAATACTTTCTTTGTTAAGGGGGGGTTTAAATCCCCCTTTCTAAGCGGTGTCCAATCCACCTCAACGTCTTTTTTCCTATATCCCCTCCACTGGTTTTTTGCTTGTTCTTTTCCATACTTCTTCATTTTTATTCTATCCATTTCCAAATTTTTTTTTGAGTAGCTTACGCATGCAAAAAAGGGTTTACGAAAATCTGTACCCTCCTTATACAACCCCGTGATTTCGTTCCAAGTTTCACATCCATACAGGAGGACAACTTTACTTTGAGTTGAAAAGTCAGCTTAGTTGAAGGAGAATAGTTAATTCTCCAAACTCTTTTCAAAGATGTGAAAAGCCTGTGCCTTTCCTATCGTGCTTTCAACCCTGCTCGGTGCCCATCCTTGTCAATTATCTTCGGAGATAGCAGAAATTCTATATCTTCGATTTTCCCGTCTTTTACTTTGATCTGCCCTTTGACGCGTACCATCCCAAGACCTTTGCTTTGAGGTTTAATTTCTTAGACCAATTGATTCCGAAGCCCGTTTATAATTGTGGTTTTGCTTGAAATCTGGTCCTGGGTTTGGGACAAAAGAGCCAGACATCTGCAAAATCCAGTAAACCAACTTGTCCAGGGGTCCACTGTATCCCATTTTTTTCCTTTTTCCCTTGGATTTTTCTTTCATTACCAATCAATGGCAAGGATGAACGGAAAATGGAAGCAAGCATCCCTGCTGAACACCATTTTTAATTTCAAAGCTGTCAGAAACCCTGATCCCCCATGTAAAAACCCTGAAAACTTGACCCTTCATACTTTTCCAAGGGGTTTACTATCTTTTCAGGGATTTCCATAATGTCCCAAAATTTTCCACAATTTGCCTGTCAATACTTCAAAGCCTTCTCGAAATCCAGAAAGTGACAATAAGAGGAAGTCCATTCTAAGACTGTCCACTACCTCGCAGGAGGCAATCTGGTGGGGTGGTTGAAGGGTTTTTTCCGAAAACCGCCTTTTTGCTCCCCGTTTAGCATCTGTTGCTTTTAATTCTCCAAAAAAATACGGTTAAAAACCCTTTCTCCTGGGTAGAAAGAAAGGATGCCTCGATATTATTACAAACATTTCCCCTTTCTTTGGAGCTTAAAAAATTGTCCTTCCCTTCCAATCCTTTGGAATATCCCGTCATTCCAGACCCTCCTTCAAATGGGTGCATGGCCCCCTTTTTTTCCGCCCAACTTTTTAGGGGCCTCCGGTGGAATCTGGCCCTGGTCCAGCAGTTTTCCCTTTTCCCCCCCCTTTTCATCTTTTTTAATGGCACCCCAATCTCTGCTATCATGGTGACACAGCAAAATGTAGCTAAACCCTTGCAGGCAAAATTTCGGCTGGTTGTCTTGGTGGTCTTTCAGAAGGCGGGTGAAATGTTCCCTCCACGTTCAGATTGACCTCTTTCCCAAAAATAGTTTTCCCCATCTTTGTCTTGACTGGTACCGTCGTTTTCCCATATTTTCCAGCAAGTTTCTTGGTTTTTTTGATAAGGATCCCTTTGTCCTCAGTCGCTGCTGCTTCTGCTTTTTTTCTCTGCAAGTCTTTTCATAAATCTTCCTGTTTTTTCTTCACAATCTTTTGATTTCCCTTTGGGCGGGGGCCGATACTGCTCTTGTGCATCCAGTCAGAAGCCCTGTTCGCTTGCTTTCCCACTTGTTCCTTCCTTGTTCCCTCTTTTTTCAATAAGGTCCAAGGGGTTTGGATTTACCATTTTTAGTTCCGATTTCTTACCCCCAATACCTCGTGCAAGTTGTTAGGGTAGACTTCCTTGATCTTGCCCAATTACTCAAAAAAATCTATGTCCTCCTGAGCACAGTAAGGGTTGGAATCTATAACCAATTGAAAGTTGAATTCCCATTCTTTTCCCCCCATCAATGCATTCACCTCGAATTTTCTTTTTTTTATGTATCGGGCCCCGTGTTTTCTTGATGGGGAGCTTAAGTTTTGCCAATAGCAGTGTGTCTGATCCAACATCTCCCCCCCTCTCCTTACTGTCCATCTTCAAGAACGTCGAATCACGAGGATAAAAAATTTTAATCAATCGTTTCTCTGTCCACCATCTGGTGAGACCCAAGTTGCTTGGGGATCCTCTTATGGGGAACACTGATCCTCCAATCCACCAAACTGTTGAATTCCACAAAATTTGCAAATACTCCACATTACATTCATTTTTTCCCCCTGCCATTTACGTCCCCCTGATACCTTCATAGCCCCAACGTTCCTGTCCCCCCTTTTGAATTACACTCCCACAATATTTTAGATGTCTTTCCTTGGCAACTTGCAATGAAATTGTTGTAGCAGACCATAAAATGGTTTTCTTTTGTCCTCATCTTTTGACAAATTTTTTGGGGCTAGATCGGGACCCAAAGTTCATGCAGATCTCTTACTCCGTGTTGTAAAGGACGCATGAGACCCCCTTTTTCCGCATTGTTCCCATCCTCTCATGAAATTCCCGGGGAAACTTGCTTAGAATTATTCCTACTCCCTGTTATGAATCCGTCCCCTTCCCTGAATAAAAACTTCCTCCCCAGACTTAGGGGTTTTCCTGACCGGATGTATCCATGGGTTTCGCTTACCCCCAAGTAATTCAGCCTGTATTCTTCTCATCTCAGTCACAAATAGAGCTTTTTCCTGCTTCATACAGTGCGAACGTTCCACGACGCAATTCAAAGCTGCTTGTTTGGGGAAGGGCGTCATCGGTCAGCAGAGTCTTTTCCCGGGTTTTGTCTGTTGTCCTTCATTAAATCTGTAATTCCAGAAACTCCCCTTTCGGTCGCCCCCAACTAAAAAAAAAAGGGTTTAGTTTCTTCTGGTTTCTGTAACGGTTGAGTTTTAACGGGAAAGGGTTAACCCCTTTGCCACCCCCCACCTGGAGACCAGGTGACTCCCAAAAATGGGGGAATCACACACCATTAGTTTGCCTTTTAAAGACACGCGGGGTGCGTTGGGGGTATTCTTGACCCTCTCAAGTTGAGGGAACCCGGACCCCACACGGGGTAGAGTCAATAGCTTGACTTATAATCAGACAAGTGACATAACGCTTGACCACGACCCACTTTTTTTTTTCTTATTCTGATATCATATAATTTAATTGGTTTTTGCCCAGGTCTGGGCTGCGATCCTTCTTGTTTATAAACCTACCTGTCCACACCGCCTTGATAAACTGTCCTGTATTGGGTGACCAGCTGACCGTTTTCCCGACATGACGTCCATCACAAAGCCAGACGCTGGACCAGTATTTGCTGCCGGGTACCTTGAAATAAAAAAAAAAAAAAGAAAAATGGCTTTTATTTTTATACGTTTTATGACCCGAAAAAAGACATTCACGCCATGAAACGACTATTTTGGTTTTGGGATGTGACACTCGCACTGGGGTCGGAAGGTCCAGGTTCAAATTCCCCTGTAAGGGGGTGCATATTTTTGAGTCCTTGGGGAAAAAAGGGCCCCCCTTTAAATTCCATTCTTTCCACAGTTTTTTTCACAGTATTTTAACAGTGTTTTCAGATGTAAAATGAGTACAATGGTCGTGAACTGCTTTTGGGGTCAGAGCTCTTTATAAAGCGTTTGAGCTCGTTAATGAATATTGAAAAAAATAAAAAGCTCAATTAAAAAAAAATATATAATTTGGGGTGGGAAGGCCGGGGGTGGGGGGTTTAAGTACTTTAGCTTTCCTATTTAATTTAAGGGCTATACTAATGCTTGGATTTTTTAATTTTGTATCTTTTTAAACATAAAGATCTAAGAGTGTCTCCAACGTTGGGTTCATTCTTTTGGCAGTTTACCTTTGACAATAGTTGTGTGCCTTTTTGGGAAATGCCAGGGAGGTGGTTTGGAACAGGCCAGATAACAGTTGCTGTAAATTTTACGTCCATCCTGTAAAGGGAAACCAATCAAAAACACGACGTATTTCAAATATCAAGGAAATGGAATCAAACAACAAACAAAACATAAAACAAACAAGATGGGGCAATTTTAAAATTCAACAAATCGATCTTCAAACCCAAACCAAAATTTAAAACAAAAACAAAAAAAACCCAAACAAAAAAAACAAACAAAAAAAAAACAAAACAAATACAAACAAACTTTTTTTTAAAATCAAGTGCGGTTAAGAAAATGAAATGCAATTAAATTTAATAACAAAAAAAAGAAATGATAGAAAATTTTATGTGGCCAAAGACTTGTCTTTTGCAAAATTTAAAATTTTTTTTTGGTCTTTGTCAGGCTATAGTTTACAAAGGCTACGATCCAGTCCCTGCTCGGTAAATAAACAAAGGCAAATCCCAAGACCTGGCATCATCCCCATTTTTGTTTTTGTTTTTAAGGGTTTTTAAACGGGCGCCTTGCACCACATTTAGTTCATATCAGCGCCAGTAAAAAGGAAAAATGGATATTAAAAAGTTCTTGAATTACAAATAAAACACCCAAAAAAAGTAAGACATAGGGGAACTGGGAACAAATAGGGATCAGGTGTAGATTCCAAGAGCATACCATAAATTGTAAAAAGGGTTTGAGATCAACCTAAAAAGTCTCATCCGCAAAAGCACAAAATCCAACAAAGAGGAACCACCAAAGCTTACATTAACATTCAAAATAGCAATTATAATAATACCAACAAGATATATTTACAAGGAAAGAAATATCATCTCCCAAAACAATAACTATGCATTTGACTGTTTCCCTCCCAGCTAGGACTCCGGACAGGGCAGGACAAAACTAAGTAATCTAATTCCAAAACAAAGACAGAAAGCATGTGGAAAACAGATATAAGGGGATAGAAGACACAGTATATCCTGCCCTGCCCACTATGGGAGGTCAGGAGCCCCACCACCAGACATAAGGGTGGAAGAAGACACAATATAGTACCTCCCATGCCCACTTGGGAGTCAGGAACCCCACCCAGACATAGGGGATAGAAGACACAATATGTACCTCCCTGCCCACTAGGAGTTCAGGAACCCCACCCAGACATAAAGGGGATAGAAGACACAATATGTACCTCCCTGCCCACTAGGAGGTCAGGAGCCCCACCCAGACATAAGGATAGAAGACACAATATGTACCTCCCTGCCCACTATGGGAGTCAGGAACCCCACCCAGGACATAAGGGTGATAGAAGACACAGTATGTACCTCCCTGCCCACTAAGGAGGTCAGGAACCCCACCTATACATAGGGGGATAGAGACACAGTATGAACCTCCCTGCCCACTATGGGAGTCAGTGAACCCCACCCAGACATAGGGGATAGAAGACACAGTATGTACCCTCCCTGCCCGCTATGGGAGGTCAGGATCCCCACCCAGACATAGGGGGATAGAAGACACAGTAATGATACCCCCTGCCCCACTATGGGAGATCAGGATCATTGCCAGTGAATAAACAAAAACGTCATGTCTCGTTCTAATGTTACGTGTTGCTAAATGCTTAGGGACCCTTTGTCTAGCGCTTTGAGCACGTTTAGTGGATATTGCGCTGTATAAAAGCTCGTTTGTTTGTTTTCAACCTGTATTGCATTTTATAGACATAGACATAGAAATAGATATGTCTCATAGACATTTAATTCTCACTCGATGATGTTTTAATTGTCATTATTGAAACAGCATAGACCGACGTGCACTCTTTTGAAGGTCTGATAACCCAGTTCCTTATGGCCTCATTGTTGTAATGGAAATCTCAAAAAAAAGGCGCAAAATATTGTCCATTACAACAATGTTAAACTAGGCCCAAAAGTAGGTTCGGATGTCAGACCTGCATGTATGTATACGTCGGAATAGACAGTTGTGACTGCCAAACTCTGGGGGTGTGTGTGTGGGGGGGGGGGGGGACCACGAGTTAAAATTTTGGCCAGAAAAACTCGTCCTTCAAATGTTGAACTCGATGGAGATGACACCCATCTTGGCAGTTTATATAGTATTAATATCTCAGATGCTTCAGAACTACAAAAGGTTAACTTGTATGACCTTGAAACTTTTTACATTAATATGAAGGAGCCAAATGAACTGTCATTCATGGTAGGATTAGTATATATATATATATATATATATATATATATATATAAATAATATATATATATATATATAATTCTTTAAAACTCCTCACTTGTGACAAGAAACAGATCTGTAGGAGTTTTAATAATCATACTTAAATGTTTGCATATATCTCCAAATTATCAAAAAGTTGAGCACTGTATATTCCATGGCTTTGGCCTTTATTAAATATAATATATATATATATAATATATATATAAAATAAATATATATAAATTATGCTTTTCCCACCACCGACATTCATAAGATTATCCTCGCCTAGGCATTCCACGAAGGAATAATAGAATATTTCATCAAACAAGATGTCCGATGTCAACAGGAATCACCCATGTTGTCCAAGTGAGCAAATTGGGGTTAATAATCTTGCTCAAGTAAAAATAAAAACGAAAAGTGCCTGAAGCAGGGCTCGAACCCGTGTCCATACCGGGTCAACAGTGCAATGCCTTAATCAACCACTCGGCCACTTATAAACCATAACAAAACAAACTCAGAGTATTTGGGGCTGTTAAGTAAAGGCAAACAAAGGCAAAGAAAAAGAATGGAAGGATTTCAAACCAAACAAAATCAAAATAACAGGATATGTTACCAGAATGACCATCCCTTACTTATCATTCAATGAACAGAAAAGTCACCAAAACTCATGGCCAACATTGACTATTTAAGTGGTTAAAAAAAAAAACTTTTCGAATTTGGCATGTCAGATTTCACAATGGATCAAAATGATCTGCCAATTTTTTATTTTTTTTTATTTCCCAAACCTGAATATCTCCTCTCTCACTACTCTTCTCTCCTCTCATCTCTCTCTCCTCTCTCTCTCTCACTCTCTCTCCTCTCTCTCTCTCTCCCTCTCACTCACTCTCTCTTTATCTATCTATCTATCTATCTATCTATCTATCTATCTATCTATCTATCTATCTATCTATCTATCTATCTATCTATCTTCTATCTATCTATCTCATCTCTCTCTTTCCTCTTTCATTCTCTTCTCTTCTTTCTCTCTCTCTCTTTCTTTCTCTCTTTCTCTCTTTCTCCATCTTTCTTTCTCTATCTATCTATCTATCTATCTATCTATCTATCTATCTATCAATCTATCTATCTATCCATCTATCTATCTCATTCTCTACTTTCTCTCTCATTTCTCTTTCTTCTCTCTATCTTTC
>NC_088373.1:30961481-30968981 GCF_034508935.2 Berghia stephanieae | reverse complement strand
GAGAATGTGAGTAAAGAGCCTTTTCCAAGGACTCTGCGCCGAGCGAGGCTCGAACCCAGGACCTTCCGATCCACAAGACCACATAGCCGCACATTAATTGTCATCATTGCCTTTAAAAAACCCCAAAAAACTAAAGCATTTATATAGAGCAATATTCACTAAACGTGCCCAAAGCGCTTTACAAGGAGTCCCTAACAAACAGCCACATTTAACGTGTAAGACGAGACATGACGCCTGTTAATAAAAATAATAAATGGCATTTATATAGAGCTGTGTGTTAGGCGATATGAAAACTGTACTCCGAGAAAGCAAATTTATTGTCACCATTACATTTTATAAAACCCCAAACACTAGTGTGGCTATGTGGTCTAGTGATATGACACTCGCTATCGGATCGGAAGGTCTTGGGTTCGATCCTCGCGCTCGGCGCATAGTTGAGTCCTTGGAAAAGGCTCTTTACTCACATTCTCTCACCGTACTCAGGTGTAAAATGAATACCTGACCGTTAACAGCGTTGTCTTTGTCCGGAAAATTGTAATATTGCCTTACAGGCGTCATGTCCCGTCCTACATGTTAAATGTTGCTGTTGACCAGGGACCCCTTGTAAAGCACTTTGAGCACATTTAGTGGATATTGCGCTATGTAAAAGCTCAATTACAAAAAATAAATTTTTAGAGCATTTTTATAGAGCAATATCCACTAAAAGTGCTCAAAGCGTTTTACAGGGGGTTCCTAGCCAACAGCAACATGTACCATGTACAACGAGACATGACGTCTGCCATCATCTTCAGTGTAACTGTCATTACTGTTCCAAGAACATCGTTCTGTCCCAGAAATCAATCATGGAATCCAAGTCAAGCGACTTCAACTAATTTTGTCAATGGGAAATTTCACTTGACGTGGGAAAGTTTCTCCAATTTGCCCTGCTCTGACTAAAAACACATTGAAAATTTTGGCTAGAAAAACCATTCTTCAAAATTTGATCGATTTAAATAACCCTCGCCTTGGCGAAAAATCTCAAAACTTCTGGAAATCTCGGGTTTGAGCGGGTTTTCTTTTTGTTGTTGACAAGATAAAGGCCATTTTAATCAGTTGATATTTGAAGGACGAGTTTTCTGGTCAAAATTTTAAGTAAGTGTTTTGTTTAATTTTTTTTTTCAAAGTGAGGCAGAATCGCACAATTAGAATAAGGGAAAAAGCAGTCAGGCGGCAACAGGCCCTGTTCGTTAATCAAGCTTTTGTCATTGACTGGCCTGTCCTATTGTACGCCAGGGTCATTATAGAAGGATCATTTTTACCGATTGATTATTTGGGATTCAAAGTCAATGAAATGACACGATTTTTTATTTGTTTCCTTATTCTAATTGTGCGATTCTGCCTTACTTATTGTTTGTAATATATTGAATCATGATCTTCAGTTTACACCAGTTGAATGAAACCATTTTGACGTTATTGGTGATGACAGGATCGGAGAACTGAACTCATCAAAGCTGCTCTCCCATTGGTCGAAATGTTCTAATAATTGCCTAATACATTGCAATATTGTCCAATGATCACTTAGGTTCCACAACGCCAGGAAAAATTGGGTTTCCTCAAATCGCCACTTAACAGGACATGGCAGAACTGCATCAAATATGTACAGATGGAAACTTGGGAACAGTGATGCCTGCCGTAAATGTCAGGCAGCCCCAGAGACCAGCGATCACATCGTCCTCAACTGTCCAGTAACTAAACTTGAAGGTGGCTATGAAACAGTTCTTAGGGCGTAGGAAGACTTTCAAAGCTGGGTTGACGAAATGAATTTGGAGGTGTAGCCATACGCTACTACTACTACTTCTACTTCAGTTATACTATCAGCGTCCCGATTAAACGATTTTCATAGAGGGTTTTTTTTTTAATAGGGGTAAGCGGTCATTGCAATGGCCACTTAGAGGATTATTTCACACCTTTGTCTACGCCCTACAATGGTATCACACACACACACACACACACACATATATACACACACATATGGACACACATGCACACATATATACACATGTACACGCGTGTACGTATAAAACCACAGGGAAACAAATGTTACAATAAATACACATTCATATTACAATACGCATAGGTACATAGGTCTCTCTCTCTCTCTCTCTCTCTCTCTCTATCTCTATCTCTCTATCTCTATCTCTCTCACTCTCTATCTCTCTCTCTCTCTCTCTCTCTCTCTCTCTCTCTCTATCTATCTATCTGTCTATCTCCCGCTTTCTTTCTCTTTCTCTTATTTTTCTTTCTTTCATTCACAAGCAAGCATGCACACTCACTCACACATAGTATACCTCCATTACCATTCACACATACACACACAACACACACACACACACTTAAGACACACACACACACAATACACACACATACACACAAGACACACACACACAAGACACACACACACATACAGACACAAAACACACACACACACGACACACACACAATACACACACACTTACACACAAGACACACTCACACACACAATACACACACACAATACACACACACATACACACAAGACACACTCACACACACAATCACACACACACAATACACACAATACACACAATACACACACAAAAAACACACACACACAAGACATACACACACAAGACACACACACACACATACACAATCACACACAATACACACACACACAATCACACACACACAAGACACACACATATACACACAAGACACACACACAACACACACATACACATACACACAAGACACACACACAAGACACACACACAATACACACACATACACACAAGACACACACACACAAGACACACACACACACACACACACACACAGACACACACACTCCCAACTCAAAACCATTGATCATCTCATTCCAACCCCGACCTCACCTCCAATTTATAACCAACCCCGAGTCCCATCGGATCAAAACAAGCGCGGGGTACGAACCACGAACCATATAACAACCCCACGTGCTTACGTACAAGATCATCAAGCACCGTCCCCGATCACTCTCTGATCAGATTAACGTGCTGCGGGGATTAACGCCGGGCGTTAAAGTCTGGATTAACGATTAATAATTAATCCTCTATTGTGCGCGTTGGGTTTTGTATGTTTTCTTCTCGAACGTTCTCCGCTGTTTGATGATTTCATGCACGTTATGCATTGTGTGACTAAACACTGTGCTCGATTTGACCAAATTCCTACACCTACTAAAAAAATAAGTCAGCTTGTATATAGCGCAATATCCACTAAACGTGCTCAAAGCGCTTTACAAGAGATCCCTGACCAACAGCAACACGTAACATGTAATACGAGACATCGTGATGCCTGTTACGCGATATTACATTTTTTTTTCCGACAAAGACAACGCTGTTGACGGCCATGTACTCATTTTAAACGTGATACGGTGAGAGAATGTGAGTAAAGAGCCTTTTCCAAGGACTCTGCGCCGAGCGAGGCTCGAACCCAGGACCTTCCGATCCACAAGACCACATAGCCGCACATTAATTGTCATCATTGCCTTTAAAAAACCCCAAAAAACTAAAGCATTTATATAGAGCAATATTCACTAAACGTGCCCAAAGCGCTTTACAAGGAGTCCCTAACAAACAGCCACATTTAACGTGTAAGACGAGACATGACGCCTGTTAATAAAAATAATAAATGGCATTTATATAGAGCTGTGTGTTAGGCGATATGAAAACTGTACTCCGAGAAAGCAAATTTATTGTCACCATTACATTTTATAAAACCCCAAACACTAGTGTGGATATGTGGTCTAGTGATATGACACTCGCTATCGGATCGGAAGGTCTTGGGTTCGATCCTCGCGCTCGGCGCATAGTTGAGTCCTTGGAAAAGGCTCTTTACTCACATTCTCTCACCGTACTCAGGTGTAAAATGAATACCTGACCGTTAACAGCGTTGTCTTTGTCCGGAAAATTGTAATATTGCCTTACAGGCGTCATGTCCCGTCCTACATGTTAAATGTTGCTGTTGACCAGGGACCCCTTGTAAAGCACTTTGAGCACATTTAGTGGATATTGCGCTATGTAAAAGCTCAATTACAAAAAAATAAATTTTTAGAGCATTTTTATAGAGCAATATCCACTAAAAGTGCTCAAAGCGTTTTACAGGGGGTTCCTAGCCAACAGCAACATGTACCATGTACAACGAGACATGACGTCTGCCATCATCTTCAGTGTAACTGTCATTACTGTTCCAAGAACATCGTTCTGTCCCAGAAATCAATCATGGAATCCAAGTCAAGCGACTTCAACTAATTTTGTCAATGGGAAATTTCACTTGACGTGGGAAAGTTTCTCCAATTTGCCCTGCTCTGACTAAAAACACATTGAAAATTTTGGCTAGAAAAACCATTCTTCAAAATTTGATCGATTTAAATAACCCTCGCCTTGGCGAAAAATCTCAAAACTTCTGGAAATCTCGGGTTTGAGCGGGTTTTCTTTTTGTTGTTGACAAGATAAAGGCCATTTTAATCAGTTGATATTTGAAGGACGAGTTTTCTGGTCAAAATTTTAAGTAAGTGTTTTGTTTAATTTTTTTTTTTCAAAGTGAGGCAGAATCGCACAATTAGAATAAGGGAAAAAGCAGTCAGGCGGCAACAGGCCCTGTTCGTTAATCAAGCTTTTGTCATTGACTGGCCTGTCCTATTGTACGCCAGGGTCATTATAGAAGGATCATTTTTACCGATTGATTATTTGGGATTCAAAGTCAATGAAATGACACGATTTTTTATTTGTTTCCTTATTCTAATTGTGCGATTCTGCCTTACTTATTGTTTGTAATATATTGAATCATGATCTTCAGTTTACACCAGTTGAATGAAACCATTTTGACGTTATTGGTGATGACAGGATCGGAGAACTGAACTCATCAAAGCTGCTCTCCCATTGGTCGAAATGTTCTAATAATTGCCTAATACATTGCAATATTGTCCAATGATCACTTAGGTTCCACAACGCCAGGAAAAATTGGGTTTCCTCAAATCGCCACTTAACAGGACATGGCAGAACTGCATCAAATATGTACAGATGGAAACTTGGGAACAGTGATGCCTGCCGTAAATGTCAGGCAGCCCCAGAGACCAGCGATCACATCGTCCTCAACTGTCCAGTAACTAAACTTGAAGGTGGCTATGAAACAGTTCTTAGGGCGTAGGAAGACTTTCAAAGCTGGGTTGACGAAATGAATTTGGAGGTGTAGCCATACGCTACTACTACTACTTCTACTTCAGTTATACTATCAGCGTCCCGATTAAACGATTTTCATAGAGGGTTTTTTTTTTAATAGGGGTAAGCGGTCATTGCAATGGCCACTTAGAGGATTATTTCACACCTTTGTCTACGCCCTACAATGGTATCACACACACACACACACACACATATATACACACACATATGGACACACATGCACACATATATACACATGTACACGCGTGTACGTATAAAACCACAGGGAAACAAATGTTACAATAAATACACATTCATATTACAATACGCATAGGTACATAGGTCTCTCTCTCTCTCTCTCTCTCTCTCTCTCTATCTCTATCTCTCTATCTCTATCTCTCTCACTCTCTATCTCTCTCTCTCTCTCTCTCTCTCTCTCTCTCTCTCTCTATCTCTATCTCTCTATCTCTATCTCTCTCACTCTCTATCTCTCTCTCTCTCTCTCTCTCTCTCTCTCTCTCTCTCTCTATCTATCTATCTGTCTATCTCCCGCTTTCTTTCTCTTTCTCTTATTTTTCTTTCTTTCATTCACAAGCAAGCATGCACACTCACTCACACATAGTATACCTCCATTACCATTCACACATACACACACAACACACACACACACACACTTAAGACACACACACACAATACACACACATACACACAAGACACACACACACAAGACACACACACACATACAGACACAAAACACACACACACGACACACACACAATACACACACACTTACACACAAGACACACTCACACACACAATACACACACACACAATAAACACACACATACACACAAGACACACTCACACACACAATCACACACACACACAATACACACAATACACACAATACACACACAAAAAACACACACACACAAGACATACACACACAAGACACACACACACACATACACAATCACACACAATACACACACACACAATCACACACACACAAGACACACACACATACACACAAGACACACACACAACACACACACATACACATACACACAAGACACACACACAAGACACACACACAATACACACATACACACAAGACACACACACACAAGACACACACACATACACACACACACACACACACACACACACAGACACACACACTCCCAACTCAAAACCATTGATCATCTCATTCCAACCCCGACCTCACCTCCAATTTATAACCAACCCCGAGTCCCATCGGATCAAAACAAGCGCGGGGTACGAACCACGAACCATATAACAACCCCACGTGCTTACGTACAAGATCATCAAGCACCGTCCCCGATCACTCTCTGATCAGATTAACGTGCTGCGGGGATTAACGCCGGGCGTTAAAGTCTGGATTAACGATTAATAATTAATCCTCTATTGTGCGCGTTGGGTTTTGTATGTTTTCTTCTCGAACGTTCTCCGCTGTTTGATGATTTCATGCACGTTATGCATTGTGTGACTAAACACTGTGCTCGATTTGACCAAATTCCTACACCTACTAAAAAAAATAAGTCAGCTTGTATATAGCGCAATATCCACTAAACGTGCTCAAAGCGCTTTACAAGAGATCCCTGACCAACAGCAACACGTAACATGTAATACGAGACATCGTGATGCCTGTTACGCGATATTACATTTTTTTTCCGACAAAGACAACGCTGTTGACGGCCATGTACTCATTTTAAACGTGATACGGTGAGAGAATGTGAGTAAAGAGCCTTTTCCAAGGACTCTGCGCCGAGCGAGGCTCGAACCCAGGACCTTCCGATCCACAAGACCACATAGCCGCACATTAATTGTCATCATTGCCTTTAAAAACCCCAAAAAACTAAAGCATTTATATAGAGCAATATTCACTAAACGTGCCCAAAGCGCTTTACAAGGAGTCCCTAACAAACAGCCACATTTAACGTGTAAGACGAGACATGACGCCTGTTAATAAAAATAATAAATGGCATTTATATAGAGCTGTGTGTTAGGCGATATGAAAACTGTACTCCGAGAAAGCAAATTTATTGTCACCATTACATTTTATAAAACCCCAAACACTAGTGTGGCTATGTGGTCTAGTGATATGACACTCGCTATCGGATCGGAAGGTCTTGGGTTCGATCCTCGCGCTCGGCGCATAGTTGAGTCCTTGGAAAAGGCTCTTTACTCACATTCTCTCACCGTACTCAGGTGTAAAATGAATACCTGACCGTTAACAGCGTTGTCTTTGTCCGGAAAATTG
>NC_088373.1:30943981-30956481 GCF_034508935.2 Berghia stephanieae | reverse complement strand
ATTTCAATCTATCTTCTCTGATCTTTATTGATACATTCTTCACTTCAGTTAACCTTCGAATTCGTTCATTTCTCAAATCCCAATTCCCAACTCCCACCAACTCGTGCGTCCAAACCACAACGCCCAGAGATGTAGTCCCCTGTGATTGCGTCATTTCGTAATGAGCTTCAGCAGCCGTGACGTCACTTCCCTCGTAATGACGCATAGTAACTTAGTAGCTGGTTCTAATCTATCGGAACAATGGCGGACGCCCTTATGAAATACTTCTCCGACGAACTTAAAGGTGTATCCAGAGGAGAAAAACATTAAAAATCTAATCATGTTTTGACTTTTATACATTCTGATCACATGTGAAAATGTTCAAGTCAGCATGAAGAATAAAAAGTACCGATTTTCTTTGTTTAGAACCAAGCTGCTGGTTGCTGGGGGGACGTGACATCAGACTATTGAATCCTATTATTATTATTATTATTATTATTATTATTATTATTATTATTTTTATTATATTATTATTATTATATTATATATTATTATTATTATTATTATTATTATTATTATTATTATTATTATTATTATTTATTATTAATTATTATTATTATTATTATATTATTATTATTATTATTATTATTATTATTATTATTATTATTAATGTTGTCACCAATCAGGAGAGGGAATTTGTCGGCAAATGGATTCACTCTATAAAACTTTCTGACCAGAAGGAAAAGGAAAATGTGTTCCGTCATTGCATGGGATTCTTGAATACCGATCTCGTCCGTTCTCGTGAAAGCGTCAGTATCGGCCGTTCTCGTGAAAGCGTCAGTATCGGCCGTAGGTAAATCGTATCGAAGTAATTGGCCAGCATGTCGCTTTCGTGAGAAGGGCCGGCCGATTTGTAGTTGGACAATTGGACATAGGGTAGGTGTCCGGTCGCTGAGCTGACCCAACTGGTCAGTTTGTGATTGCATGGCGGGTTATCGGCGATAGGGAACTACTGTTTGAAGTAGGAATAGGTGTGTGATTGTGAGTGTGTGTGTGTGTGTGTGTGTGGGTGGGTGGGTGTGGGGGGGTATGTGTGTGTGTGCGTATGTGTGTTGGAAGGATAGAGAGAAAGAAAGAAAGAAATAGAGAGGGGAGGGGAGAGAGAAAGATAGATAGAGAGAGAGAGCGAGAGAGAGAGAGAGGGAGAGAGAGAGAGAGAGAGAGAGAGAGAGTGCATGTGTGTTCATCTTTACATATTATTATAATTAGTAGTAATCGCAGTAGTAGTAGTAGTAGTAGTAGTAGTAGTAGTAGTAGTAGTAGTAGTAGTAGTAGTAGTAGTAGTAGTAGTAGTAGTAGTAGTAGTAGTAGTAGTAGTAGTAGTAGTAGTAGTAGTAGTAGTATTAGTAGTAGTAGTATTAGTAGTAGTAGTAGATGTAGCAGTAGTAGTATAGTAGTAGTAGTAGTAGTTAGTAGTAGTAGTAGTAGTAGTAGTAGTAGTAGTAGTAGTAGATAGTAGTAGAGGAGGAGGAGGAGGAGGAGGAGTGGGATCGGGAGGAGGGGGAGTCGATGATGAGAAGGGGGAGTCGAGAGGGAGGGGGAGGAATTTAGGAGGAGGAAGAGGAGGTTGAGGAGGGGGAGTCTATTAGGAGGGGGAGGAGGAGGAGGAGTAGGAGGAGGAGGTGGAGGAGGAGGAAAGGGGAATGATGATGTGGAGGAGGGCAAGAGAAAGATAAGGACAAACAAGAAGGAGAGTACATTTTGGGTCATGTCCACACCAAACTCTAATACTCACAAATCCAGGTATCAAGGTGAAGATACAGGCTAGGATCCCGATTGCTGATAAACTGTTTCTTTTTCTCTCCATTCTGTCTGTCTGTTTATTTGTATGATGTTTGTTTGTGTGACTAGATTGATGCTGATGATGATGATGATGATGCTGATGGAGACAGCTTTTGTCCTGGAATGGATGGGGAGACAAAAATCAATTGTTATAAAATCATTGCTAGATTTCATATCACAATGACCTAAATTACATATCGGAGTGTCTATTCGTCCTTCAGGTCATATTCTTAAAAAGTGTCTAGCCGTCCTTCAATATATATATATATATATATATATATATATATATATATATATATATATTTATTTATATAGCGCAATATCCACTACACATGCTCAAAGTGCTTTACAAAGGGTCCATGACTAACAGCAACACTTAACATTTAGGACGGGACAAGAAGCCTGTTAGGCGATATTACAATATTTTTTCGGACAGAGACAACGCCCTTAACGGCCAGGTAATCATTTTACACCTGATTACGGTGAGAGAATGTTAGTAAAGAGTATTTCCCAAGAACTCAATTATGCGCCGAGCGAGGCTCGCACCCAGGACCTTCCGATCCGAAAACGAGTGTCATACCACATTACCACATAGACGTATATATATGGAGAGAAATAGTGTAGAGAGATCGTGACGTCACACATTCCTCTTCCGATTCAAAACTTCTTGGAAGTTTGCAACCAGTCACCCGGAGGACTAATAATGTATAGGCTACATAATATTGAATGATAAAGCGGCATAACTATTTTAGTAGCAGGATGTATTGGCAGATTCTTAGGATTACGGCCCGTAAAGCTGGTAGGATGGATGATCTTTATTGACGACCAGCATATATTTGGATTAGAAAATAAGATGCCATCACTCCTAAACCAGAAGATCATTTCACAAAGTATGTATTCAGTCCTCTGGAAGACTGGTTTTACACTTCCAATGAGATTGGAACCAGTTTCTTGACACCGCACGTTTGTTCCCTATTAGGAAGCAGGCACTGATTCTAAGAAAAAAGATTTTTAAAAGTGTGCATTTTTGTGTTTTTGTTTTTTGTTTTTGTTATTTTGTTTTGTTTTGTTTTTTTACTTTAACTCTCTCCTTACCATCTATTTTCAGAATTTTACCCAAAACTACATGCTCTCCTAACACAAAATATAGATTTTTCAGTCAGAATAGTGACGAGTAAATGTTTGTTTTGTTCAGAAAAATAATCTCTGCAACACAGTTTCGGGTTTTTATAGCTATAACTATAACAAAATAAAATCAGAACAACAAAAAAATAAATTGGTTATATCGTAATGATTGTGACGATTTTCCTATGAGTGGTAAGGAGAGGGTTAAGAAACAAAACTCACATTTCCTGAATGGTCGAAATTAACCAGTAGATTTTTGACCAATCAAATCATGGAATTTGTGACAATCCACCACACGTGTTTCGGAAAAACATGGTTGGTTGTTTATAAACAATAACGTGAATGAAATCGACCTTTCTCTGATCATTGTTATTGTTTTTATACCGCCAAATGGGTGACTAGTTATCACACGATTTTCTCCATCATGTTATTATTATAAACGTTAAAGTTTACACATAGTTTTCTGTGTTGGTTCCATTGACCAGGTGGCAGAATAGTGGATATTTTACTTAGACACATACCATGGATAGTAGTCTGTATTGTTCGCTATGTAAACCAATCACTGCCATTGTTAACATTAAAACGACTGTCCGAGAGGCGTGGTTATATAGGTGTCTATTGTTGAACAACCACATTAAATCCAAATGCATCGAGGCACACGAGAACTATCTAGACTGGAAATGCTGCGAAATCGAAAGAGAATACAAACCCAACCCCCAACAAGCTCACCAAAGAATAAAAGAACTATCAGGGAAAAGGAAAAGCAAAGCAGCAGGAAGTTGTATCCAAAACAAACAAGGGGAACAACATATAGAAAGCCGATGGGTAGAATACATAGGCGAACTGTACAATGATCCAAATAGAAATGAACCACCACTGAAATTCAAAGAACCATTAAGCGGACCAAACATCACCAAAAGTGAAATTGAACATGCCATGGAACGAATGAAGGATGGTAAAGCAACAGGCCCTGATGAAATATCTGTAGAGGTATTAAAAAGCCTAGGAGATCTAGCAATTGATGAACTTCACATATTATTCAACAATATATACAATACTGGGAAAATTCCAGAAGATCTCTGTAACTCTATTTTCATAGCAATACCAAAGAAAGCAGGTGCAGTCAGATGCGAAAATTTTAGAATATAAGTTTAATAAGTCACATCAACAAAATACTGTTGCGTATAATTATCAACAGGCTAAGGAATAAGATTAACCCCGAAATCGCAGAAGAACAATATGGATTCCAACCTGACAGAGGGACAAGGAACGCAATATACCTCCTCCGTGTTTTAAGTGAAAGAGCTATACAGGTTCAGACCCCACTATACCTCTGTTTTGTCGACTACAAAAAAGCTTTTGATAGAGTACGCCACGAAGAAATACTAAAACAACTGCACTCCATTGGCGCTGATGAGAAAGACCTCAGACTCATGCAAACATTATACTACACCCAGCAGGCATCTATCAAAATCGGAAACTCTACAGGAAATTCCATTCCTATTAAGAAAGGAGTCCGTCAAGGGTGTGTTGCCTCACCAGATCTGTTTAATCTATACCAAGAAACAATCATGAGGGGCATAAATAATATGGAGGGAATAAAAGTAGGAGGTCATAACATAAATAATATAAGATACGCAGACGATACGGTACTCATTGCAACATCAGAAATCCAACTTCAAAAGATTGTTGACAAAGTGGTAGTAGATAGTGAAGCCAAGGAATGGAAGTGAATATCACCAAAACAGAATGCATGGTAATACAGAAAAACCCCGAAAACAACAACACCTGCAATATAACGATTCACGGCGAGCAGCTTACCAACGTAGAAAGTTTTAAATACCTAGGTTCAATAGTGACAACAGATGGAAGATGTAACCGAGACATACGAGCAAGAATAACTCAAGCCAAACAGGCCTTCATGGACCTGGGAAACATTTTGAAAAACAAACAGATGTCGTTCGGGATTAGATTCCGAGTCTTGAAGTGCTACGTGTGGCCAATCTTGTTATACGGATGCGAAAGCTGGACTACAAATGCAGAAACACAAAAGAACATTGAAGCTTTTGAAATGTGGTGCTTGAGAAGGATGCAGAGAATATCGTATACCGCACACAAAACGAACGAAGAAGTGCTAAAACAAACATACCAACAAAGGAAACTAATGCCCTTAATAGTGGATCGACAACTATCCTTTTTCGGACACATAGTAAGGAAAGATAAGAATGAATACCTGGCAAGTTGTGGAAAAATACCTGGTAAACGCGCCCGGGGGAGACAAAGAAAAACACTCATAGACCAACTGAAGGGCTTCACCAACCTAACAATCCAAGAGCTGTTTGAAAAAGCAAGAGACAGGGAGGAATGGAGAGAGATAATTCATGCAGTATCCGAAGCCTGGACCAGGCATGGAACCTAGAAGAAGAAGAATTGTTTGGGCTCAAAAATAGGATTCAATAGTCTGATGGTTCGTCCGCCCAGCAACCAGTAGCCTGGTTCTAAACAAAGAAAATCGGTACTTTTTATTCTTCATGATGGCTAGAACTTTTTCACTTGCCATGTGATCAGAATGTATAAAAGTCAAAACATGATCCGATTTATGTGTTACTCCTCTGGATACACTTTTATGCTCGTCGGAGAAATATTTCATAAGGGCGTCCTCCATTGTTCCGATAGTTTAGAACTAGTTACTAAGTTACTATGCGTCATTATGAGGGGGAAGCGTGGCTCAGCGGTACGGTCTTTGCTTCATACCCGAAAGGTACCGAGTTCGATCACCTGCCGCTGCGTTGTGTGGCCTTGAGCAAGTCATCTCGCCTTAGCTCAATTTGCGGCGCTGCACTGCGGCTGACACCTGTGTTATTCCAGTCTTCCCTTGGAATAGACCCTAGAGACAAAATTCCCCAATGGGATGGATAAAGGGAATTTTATTTTATTTATCTTTTATTTAAATATGTTGCATGCAAAGTACTTTCCGCCAGTTCTAACGACCCATCTACCTGATAATACATAACTGCTTCATGGAAATAAATTATGGCTAAAATGAAAAGACTCGGGTCTCAGTCTCAGCGTGTTCTAACTCGGTCAGTTCCAAGGGGAGTTAAGTCCATATTTTATGAACTGGGCAATCAGGAAGGGAGATTAGCTGAAATAATCCGGACCCCAGGCCCCGGGTATTGCCATTGACTGTTTTAACTCACTCAACCCCATGCCCAACACCGACCATATCCGTAGTTTACCTCCAGGTTACTTTTACCCCATGCCTATTCATTACATTTTTCTGAGACAAATTATCGGCGTAGTATCAAAGTTAATGTTTTTAGTTGTTGTATGTTAATGACAGTTGAATAAAATTTTCTATGTACCTACATGCTCATTTTTTATTACATATTTTTCCAAATTTGAAAAGTATCAAAAATCTCTAGGATTGAGTGAGTTAATCCGAGACTGTGGACAAAATTCAGACCTACCAACTGCTACGAAAATTTCGTATCACTACGAATTTTGGGTCCTAATGGCCTTCAACAGTCCTGACGTCACTTCCCTCGTAACTGGTTCTAAACTATCGGAACAATAGCGGACGCCCTTATGAAATACTTCTCGAGCATAAAAGTTTATCCAGAGGAGATAAACATTATAAATCTGATCATGTTTTGACTTTTATACACTCTGATCACGTGACACGTGAAAGAGTTCTAGCCAGCATGAACAATAAAAAGTAACGATTTTCCTTGTTTAGAACCAAGCTGCTCGTTGTTTGGTGGACGTAACATCAGACTATTGAATCCTATTGACAATTTTATAAAGATTTTTAATTCAACAAACTTCTTTAAACCGAAGTTTTATTGCAAGAGATAGTCCATAGGGGATTTTAAAGCATTAATTTCATGTATTTAAACACACATTGATAATTTTGAAGGGTAGTTATAATGTCTGCTGTGTTATCATCCCTGAATACTCACTAGACGCTGCACAAAACTAAAAAAAAAGGACGTCAAACTATAAGTCCTAGTGGGTTCTAGCGTGGCCTTCGTTAACTGACACTGAAACCAAAAAAGACTGGCATTTTGATGTCATTATTTATTTATTTATTTTTTTTTTGCACCGCCTAGTGAGTTGTCGTTAGTAGAGCTCATGGAAACAAGTTATTTCATTGGTTGAACAATTGAATACAACTCACGATTTGTTTGCTTTTGTGGCAAAAGACTGGCATTTTGACGTCATTTTTTGGCCAGTTAAAGATGGCTACGGTTCTAGTGTCAGGTTATAATATATATAATATGCGCTTGGCTAACAAGCTCACAACATTGCCATCCGGAAGTATAACGGACCAACACAGAAAACCATGTGTAGCCTTGAATGTTTATAGTCTGATTAATGCAGTTTAGTGAGAATTACTCATAAACATGGAAGGCAAAAAACAATAACAAAGACCTGAGTGACGTCAACTTCAATCTATATTATATCTTACTACTAAAATAGTTATCCCACCGTATATTTCAATATGTAACCTGTTCACTATTCGTTTTCAGTCTGGAGGACTGATTACACACTTCCATGGAGTTTGGAACAGGAATAAAGTGGCTCTGGGGCGGCGTAGCTCAGCGGTACGGTCGTTTTATTTTTCGTACCCCGAAATGTACCGAGTTCGATCATCCGTGTGTGGCCTTGAGCAAGTCACCTCACCTTGCCTAGCTCAATTTGCGGCGCTGCACTGCGGCCGGCTGTCGCCTGGGTTATTCCAGTCTTCCCTTGGAATAGACCCTAGAGACAAATTTCTCCTTTGGGATGAATAAAGGGAATTTTTATATATATATATGTGACCCTTCGTCTCGAAACGGTATAATGTCGGAATGAATTGGACCCGGAAAAGTGACTTTAGAATTAAATTGATAGTAAATACCAATTTTTGAGCTTTTGCATTGTGAGAAATTGTCTTCATTCTCTGACATAACAAATCGAAACAAACCCCAAGTTTCATGTTTTTGTCAATAAATCCAATATTTTTGTACCCGAGTCATCTCGACATAATACCGTTTAGAGACGGTGGGTCATATATATATATATATATATATATATATATAATATATAATATATATATATATATATATATATATTTAATTATTGAACAGAGGAAGGTGTGAGGTCATTACCACTGCTTCACCATTTGACTGATTGACGTTACATTCTGCCGTGTTCTGGAAAAATGAAAAACCCATATTATTTCAAAATTTGGCCTGAAAACTAGTCCTTCAAATTATATCGATCGATTTCAATGACCCTCATCTTGGTAAAAAAAACTCTCAAACCTGGGACTTCACGAAGTCGTCAATCTGGAATTTAACAATATATTTATTGTTTTTTTGTTTGTTTGTTTGTTTGTTTGGTTGTTTTTTTTTGTTTGTTTTTGTTTGTTTGAAGAAGGGTTTTGAGCCCGAAACGTGTCGTGTTTGGTATTTTGTTCTTTTTTTTTTTTTTTGAAGCTGTTCTATTGATTTTTTATTGATGGCTTTTGGAGTCAATAAATCGTGTCTTTAACGATGAAAAGCCATCGATAGAACACGAACGTAGATAGAGGACAGTGTTGTTGTAACTTGTTTCCATGGCAACCCACAGTTCCATTTATCTTTGTTGTGTGATGCTTATTATGGTCGGGTTTCACGCCATGATTTTTCTTTTTAAAAAAAAATGGAAAATCGGGACTTTCCGATAATTTGCCTTACCCTCAATGGGACGGAAGCATGATGGGAAGCGGCAGTGTTGGGGTGAGGTGGGAGTGGATTGTTATTGGAGTAAGTGTTTGTATTGATGCTGTGCGTTTAGGGCTAATATAACGTAACAACACACAAAATTATGTGTAATCTTGAATGGTTATAGTCTGGTTGATAGAATTTAGTGAGAACTAATAACAAAGGTAGCTGTCTAAAATCAATAGAAAAAGAGCTGAGTGACGTCAATTTAATTCCTTCTCTCTCTCTCTCTGTGTGTGTGTGTGTGTGTGTGTGTGTGAGTGTGTGTGTATGGGGGGGGGGTGGAGTGGACATGTGAAATAGAGAAAGAAATACAATAAACTGACAGACAGACAGACATTTTTGTGGCAAATCTGATACACTCAAGAATATCTGGCAATTTAAGGTGCTTGTATGGCTTCGAAGCTGACGTCACTCAGGTCTTTGTTATTGTTTTTTGCCATCCGCGTTTATGAGTAATTATCACTAAACTGTATTAACCTGACTATAAATATTTAAGGTTACACATAGTTTTGTGTGTTGGTCCGTTATACTTCCGGATGGCAATGTTATGAGCTTCTTAGCCAAGCGCATACTATCTATAGCCTGACACTGACCAAAAGATCATGTCAAAAGACAAGTCTTTGGCCACAAAACAAATCGTGAGTTGTATTCAATAGTTCAACCAATGAGACCACTTGTTTCCATGAGTTCTACTAACGATAATTCACTTGACGCTGCACAAACCTAAAAAATGACGTTAAACTTGAGTCCTAGAGAGTTCTAGTGTCAGGCTATATAACATAACGATGGCTACACTAGAACCCTCTAGGACTTACAATTTGACGTAATTTCAAAGGTTTGTGCAGCGTCTATGAGTTGTCGTTAGGAGAGCTCAAGGAAACAAGTGGTCTCATTGGTTGAACTATTGAATACAACTCACGATTTGTTTTCTTTTGTGGCCAAAGATTTGTCTTCTGACGTCATATTTTGGTCAGTGTCAGGCTATGAGTTAACGAATACTACGGGTGAACACGGAGAGGCTTGCGATAAGTACAGTCCCATCAAACGTTGGCTTTTTTATAGCGCAAATTCCACTAAACGTGCTCAAAGCGGTTTACAAAAGATCCCTGACCAAAGAGCAACACGTAACATGTAGAAGGAGACTTGACGCCTGTTAGGCGATTTTACAATTTTTTTCCGACAGAGACAACGCTGTTCACGCCCAGGAACTCATTTTACACCTGAGTACGGTGGGAGAATGTGAATAATAGAGCTTTTTTCCAAAAACTTAACAATGCGCCGAACGAGGTTCGAACCCAGGACTTTCCGATCCGAAAGCGAGTGTCATACCACAAGACGACATAGCTCACCATCCAACGCCGTTTCCATTTTTATATTTTTGTTTGTATTTTTACAAACACCGTCACTGCCCATATCCAGATAGTCGTTCACACCCAAAGACACAACGCCAGGGGCAGAGTTTTTGTTTTGTCACCCTTCGTGTCACTGACCACGCCTAACATCGCTTGCTATTGTTAGGAGACGAGATATCACACCGCTGTACCACCGACGCCAAGTTTTGTAAGTTTTGTCTTTCGTTTCATTTCATTGTTGTCGGGTGGTGTTTTGTTTTGTAAGTTTCGTGTTTCGTTTCATTGTTGCCGGATGGTGTGTTGTGTTTTGAATTCTTGTATCTAATAGCACCTGTAGCAGACGTAATCAAGCGTTGAATCGGACTCTAACAGATCGATATTTTCACGTTATCGATACAGTGTCACAGATGATTGGTTCTGTGTGAATGTGGGAAGGGGGGGGGGGGGGGGGGGGGGTTGTTCGGTCGTTAAAGAATAAAATGTCTTTAAAAGCCCTTCCAAAAGGAAACGACATACACAAAAATGGAAAGCAAATTGTTGTCCTTGAATAATTCTATTATTTCTATAATGATTTTGATCTCCCCCCCCCCCCCCCCCCCCCCCCATTTTTTCCCTCGATAATGTATCGTCATGTTACATCGAATTATTATAATAGAGAAACATAATATGTAGTTACATTGATAATAATCGTCCAAAAACCCCGCCCTCCTCTCTCTCTCTCTCTCTCTCTCTCGCTCTCTCTCTCTCTTTCTCTCTCTCTTACACACACACTCTCTCTCACACACACACACACACACACACACACACACACTCTCTCTCTCTCCCTCTCTCGCTCTCTCTCTCTCTCTCTCTCTCTCTCTCTAATAATGATAATGATGATGATGATGAATAATAATAATAATAATAATAATAATAATGATAATAATAATAATGATAATAATAATAATAATAATAATAATAATAATAATAATAATAATAATAATATAATAATAATAATAATAATAATAATAATAATAATAATAATAATAATAATAATAATAATAATAATAATAATAATAATAATAATAATAATAATAATAATAATAATAATAATAATAATAATAATAATAATAATAATAATAAGTTATTTATATAGCGTTCAACTTCCACATAAGTGCTCAGCGGCGCTTTACAAAAGTATTAAATGTCATTCATACATTCATTCTTTGACAATTTTGAGAATCCATACGAAGAAACAAACACATACACATGCACACAAACTCAATGACAGATACATTTACATCCATACACGAACACACACACACACACACATACTTACACCAATATTACTAACTAACATTAGTCACTTATTCTAAAGAAGGACATTTGAATTGATTATGTACCCCCACCCCCCCCCCCCCCCCCCCCAAAAAAAAAACAAAAACAAAAAAATAATAAAAAAAAAGAAAAAAAAACAACAAATTAAATTAAAATAACATTTAAAAAAAAAAGATTCAGTTACACAGTGGAAATTATCAGTCTGAATTTAAGGTCAAAACTGGAATAAAATAAAATTAAAATTAAAATTAGATTTAAGGCGTAGACCATCTATTCTGTGATCGAAACTGTTCGTAAGCTCTGGAAAAAGAAGTTGTGTCTTAAGGTGTTTTTGAAAGACTGACTATCCCTAATTAGTTTTACATCTGGGGGGACAGGGGGGTTGGGGGGCACATTCCACAAGATGGAGCCACCTACACAAAAAGACGTATTACTTTGTGGTCTAGTGGTATGACACTCGCTTTCGGATCGGAAGGTCCTGGGTTTGAGCCTCGCGCTCGACGCATAGTTGAGTCCTTGGAAAAGACTCTTTACTCACATTCTCTCACCGTACTCAGGTGTAAAGTGAGTACCTGGCCTTTAACAACGTTGTCTTTGTCCGAAAAATTGTAATATCGCCTAACAGGCGTCATGTCTCGTCCTACGTGTTAAATGTTGCTGTTGACCAGGGACCCCTTGTAAAGCGCTTTGAGCACGTTAAGTGGATATTGCCCTATATAAAAGCTCAATTTTAAAAAAAATTTTAAGGGATAATCTGGTTCTTGGGACAATAAACCCTCTCCGTACAACCCATAGGAAATTCGTCACATTCGTTACGATGTAACCGACAATTTTCTCATTCTGATTTCTCTTGTACATCACAAATTTTAAAGGAATGCTTTGATGACAGCTATAAATACTAAACACTGTGTTGTAGAGCTCACTTGGTACTTTTTTGTTTGAGTAAAAAAAATCTATTTTTGTGTTGGGTGGGTGTGAATTTTCGGTGGAAATTCTAAAAATAGCTGGTAGGAGAGAGTTAAGAGAGAGTCTTCATCTGAACACAGTAAAATATGATATTCCTTCTCCTCTATAAAGCATATAAACTCAACTTAAGTCTGATATTTCTGGCTACAAATTCCATTTTCAGCAT
>NC_088373.1:30911481-30933981 GCF_034508935.2 Berghia stephanieae | reverse complement strand
GACCATACTTCATAAAAAATCACCCAATTTACTTCAAATAAAGATTGAGATGCTCTGGGGAGTATATTCTTTCAGAAAATGAAAAATAAAAAATAATATACAAATCGAAAATGTTCATCTTCCTACTGATGATGTCACACAATGACACGTGTATGTCTCTGGACTAAATGGTTTTCCAGTCTTCTAGCGTGGCCTTCGTAAAGTTATGGCCTGACACTGACCAAAAAAATGACGTCAAAATGCCGGTCTTTTGCCACAAAAGAAAACAAATCGTGAGTTGTATTCAATAGTTCAACCAATGAAATAACTTGTTTCCATGAGCTCTACTAACGACAACTCACTAGACGGTGCAAAAATCAAATAATGACGTCAAAATTGCCAGTCCTTTTGGATCTCAGTGTCAGGCTATAACATAACGATGGCTACGGTCGGTGTCGAATGAGTGTCCGAGACATGACCAGAGTGTGTAGTTGGTGAGAGAGGGAGAGAATACCCTTCAACAGTCGTAAAATCACTTCCCTCGTAATGACGCATGGTAACTTAGTAACTGGCTCTAAACTATCGGAACAATGGCGGACACACGTATGAAATATTTCTCCGACAGCATAAAGGCGTATCCAGAAGAAAAAAACAAAACATTATAAACTGATCATGTTTTGACTTTTACACATTTTGATCACAAGACATAGAAAAGTTCTAGCCAGCATGAAGAATAGAAAGTAGCGATTTTCTTTGTTTAGAACAACGATGGCCGCCGTTGCTGGGCCACGTGACATCAGACTATTGAATCCAATTAGAATAGATAGAAAGAATTGGATTCAATAGTCTGATATCACCTTCCGATAGTTTAGAACCATTTACTAAGTTACTGTGCGTTATTACAAAGGAAGTGACGTCACGACTGTTGAAGCCTATTTCATTCATGTTATCTATTGTTTATAAACAATCAATCATGTTTGTCCGAGTACGTGTGAAGGTGTGTCACAAATTCCTTGTTTGGATTGGTCCAAAATCTACTGGTTAATCAGTAAGAGAGAATAAAGAAAATAAAAACGTGAGAAAGTATGAAGGCTTGAGGAAGTGACGACAAATTTTATGTATTTCAAATTAAAGCTTGTTCTTTATTGGTCAAATATGGAGTTAGTTGTAATATGTGACCCAGTGTCTCAAAACGGTATCATGTCGAGATAAACCAGATGTCAAAAAGTCTAATTAAAGTTTAAAGTTTAAAGTTTAACGAGTCAAAAATATGAATTTTGTCTGTTTAGAAACTTGAAATATGATATTCATCCTCCTCAATAAAGCATATAAACTCGACGCAAGTCTGATATTTATGGCTATAAATTCAATTTTCAGCATCTTAATCACCCCGACATAACACCGTTTTGAGGCGACAGGTCACCCTAATCTTTAACAGTCAGTTTGACAAAAATTTTTGCGGCTCTGTGGTTTAGTAGTATGACACTCGCTTTCGGATCTGAATGTCCTGGGTTCGAGCCTCGCTCGGCGCATAGTTGAGTCCTTGGAAAAGGGTTTTTACTCACATTATCTCACCGTACTCAAGGGTAAAAAGAGTACCTGCCCGTTAACAGCGTTGTCTCTGTCGGGGAAAAAATGTAGTATCGCCTAACAGGCGTCATGTCTCGTTCTAAATGTTACATGTAGCTGTGGTCAGGGACCCTGTATAAAGCGCTTTGAGTACTTTCAGTGGATATCGCCCTATAGATAGTTCGAAGATGACGTCACTCAGGTCTTTGTTTTTGTTTTTTGCCATCCGCGTTTATGAGTAATGCTCACTGAACTGTATTAACCCGACTATAATCACACGTTTTGTGGTGGGCCGTATACTTCGGATGCAATGTTATGAGCTTCTTAGCCAAGCGGATACTATCTATATAAAAGCTCAATTTAAAAAAAAAAATATATCTATAACTAGTTTGATTGTTTTTTGTTTTTAAGGGTTTTACGGCGCTTGCAACACATTTAGGTCATATCAGCGCCAGTAAAAAGGAAGAAAATGGATAGTAAAAATTTCTATTTTTGTTGTTTAAGCTTTGCGGCGCTCACACATTAGGTTATATCAGCGCCATAAAAAGGAGAAAATGGTATAAAATTTAGATTACAATAAGCCCAGAGAAGTAGACAAGGGAATGAAAAAATAGGGATCAGATGTAGATTCCAAGAGCATACCACCAATGTACTTAGTTTGAGATCACCTATAAGTCTCATCCGGACACAAGCACAAAATCCAACAGAGAGGAATACACTCAAATGCTTACATTATATACTAAAAATAAGAAATATATATAATACATAAGAGAGATTAGGATTTTCCCCATCACGTGGTTTGTTCTGTAAGACCAGACCTGCCGAAGGCTACGAAATATACGTAGACTTAAGGAACTTTTAGCTCCATCTACAGAGCTGCATTCGCCTCTTTGACTCAATACCGACATCTTGTTTTCAAGGAAAAATGGAGTTCCTTCGATCCTATAGATAGTATGCGCTTGGCTAAGAAGCTCATAACATTGCCATCCGGAAGTATAACGGACCAACACACAAAACTGTGTGTATCCATGAACGTTTATAGTCGGGTTAATACAGTTCAGTGAGCATTACTCATAAACGCGGAGTCAAAAAACAATAACAAAGACCTGAGTGACGTCATCTGCATACTATCTATATGTTACCCCTCGTCTCAAAACGGGTTGTTTTGTTTGTTTTAGGGTTTTACGGCGCTTGCAACACATTAAGGTCATATCAGCGCCAGAACAAAGGAAGAAAATGGGATAGTAAAAGGTTCTAGCATTACAATTAAAGGACCAAATAAAAGGAAAGACAAAGGGGAATTTGTTCAAAAAGGAAACAGATGTAGATTCCAAGAGCACAATATCAGTGTACTTAGTTTGAGATCACCTAAAAGTCTCATCCAGACACAAGCACAGGTCCCAACTAAGAGGGACACACTCAAATGTTTACAAATCATACGATACATAAACAAAACACAATACAGTGCATAACAGAGAGATGATTTACAAGGAAAAAAGTATCATCTCCCAAAACTAACTAACATTTGACTGTTTCCCTCCCAGCCAGGGCCGAGACAAAACCAAGTAATCTCATTCCAAGACAAAGACAGAAAGCATGTTGGAAAACAGACATAGGGGGATAGAAGACACAGTATGTGCCCCCCTGCCCACTATGGGGAGATCAGGAAGCCCTCCCAGTCTCAAAACGGTATTAAGTCGGGATGATTAAGATGCTGAAAATGGAATTTGTAGCCAGAAAGATCATGTTTCAGAGTTTATATGCTTTATAGAGGAGAAGGAATATCATATTTTACTGTGCTAAATACCAACGTTTCATATATATTTTTGACCAGTTTAACTATAATTTGACTTTTTAGCATCTGGTCCATCCCGACATAATACCGTTTTGAGACGAGGGGTCACATATTCAGGATTTTGAAGCATTTGTGGATCATGGTGATGACAAACTATTGATTTGCTAAGCTATTTATAGTGACTTTTTATATTTTTTTCCTGGTGGAAACTACGAATTTATAAAATTTCAACTGTGCAGCTATGAATAAGTCGAGCTGTACAAACAAAAATACAAGTTGGGGGCAGCGTGGCTGAGCGGTACGGTCTTTGGTTCGTACCCAAAAGGTACCGAGTTCGACCACAGACTACCGTCCTGTGTTATTAGTTATCTATGAGTTCGACTACCCGCCTCGTTGTGTGGCCTTGATCAAATCACCTCGCCCTAGCTCACTTTGCGGCGCTGCGCTGCGGCTGACGCCTGGGTTATTCTAGTCTTTCCTTAGGATAGACCCTAAAGACAAATTTCCCCTTGGGGATGAATAAAGGGAATTTTATTTTCTTTAATTTTATTTAAAGTTCTTATAGTTCTACACGTCTACACAACTTTTTTTTCTTCTTCAAATCTTTGGCTGTCCAAAACAAATCTGATTTTTGACACAAATTTAACGTTCATAGAATGGTCACGGATGTGATGATTTTCCAGTATTTGGGAAGGAGGGGTGGGGGAGGAATTAGAAGACATAGCACGTGATCTCCCATGGCGGGAACACAAAAGCAGAAGAGCGACAGATCACATGCCCAGGAGACCAGTGGCTCCAACCTACAATTTTTTTTTCTTCTTCAAATCTTAGGCTGTCCAAAACAAATCTGATTTTTGACACAAATTTAACGTTCATAGAATGGTCACGGATGTGATGTTTGTTTTGTTGTTTTTAATGGTTTTACGGCGCTTGCAACACATTTAGGTTATATCAGAGCCAGTAAAAAGGAAGAAAATGGGATAGTCGAATTACAATTAAAGCACTCAAGAAAAGGTAAGACAAAGGGGCATTGGTTCAAATAGGAAACAGATGTAGGTTCCAAGAGCACACTATCAGTGTACTTAGTTTGAGATCACCTAAATGTCTTATCCTGGCACAAGCACAGGTCCCCGCTAAGAGGAACACACTTAGATGTTTACAAATCATTTGTAAAACAAAAATAATACAGTGCATGACAGAGAGATGATTTACAAGACAAAAATATCATTTCCCAAAAATCTAATGTTACATTTGACTTTTCCCTCCCAGCCAGGGCCAGGACAAAACCAAGTATAATCTCATTCCGAGACAAAGACAGTATGCAAGTTGGAAAACAGATATAGAGGGATAGAAGACACAGTAAGTACCTCCAGCCCACTTTGGGAGGTCGATCAATAAAGATAATTTTGTTTGTTTGTTGCTTTAGGTCTCTTCCAACACAATTGAGGTTATATGAGAGACCGCTGAAACAAAAAAACAAGCAATCTAACAAAAATAGTACAAATGTAAATCAAAATCATAACCTAAAGATATCATAAGCTAAATTATAAATAACCAAGAACAAACAGGCAGAAGATTTACAGAAAAAAAAAAATCCCCTGTCAAAAATACAATCACAAACCAAAGAAGCAGGATAGGCTAGTAAAGAGAAGAAGAAACGACATCACTATCGGATCGTACACCCATGCGAACATCATAGGTATACGATTCAAGGGTGATGCTCCCATCCAACCACCCGCAATAAAGATAAAAACCAACAAAAGAACTACAGTTACTTATTAGAGATGTTTATTCAACAAATATTCAAAGAATAAATAAATAAAAAAGTTGATAAATAAATAAATCATCTTGTTTGAATTGGTTGGTGCAGCAAGCAGTGGATGGTTTATTTGGAAAGATTTTGACCAACAATTTCAAGCCAGGACAAGACAGAGATCACCGTGGACAAGGACAAACAAATATATATATATAGTTATAGGGGTGGGGGAGGAATTAGAAGACATAGCACGTCATCTCCCATGGCGGGAACACAAAAGCAGAAGAGCGACAGATCACATGCCCAGGAGACCAGTGGCTCCAACCCACCAAAAAAGGAATTTCCACTCCCTGCACCACAGATTTTGCTGGATTGTAAATGAGAACGATGAAATGTTGACACCAAATGCATAGATTTATAAATAACAGTAGCACGAATCAAATGAGATGTTCACATTTCAACAGAAGCACAATTCAAATGATGTTCACATTTCAACAGAAGCACAATTCAAATGATGTTCACATTTCAACAGAAGCACAATTCAAATGATGTTCACATTTCAACAGAAGCACAATTCAAATGATGTTCACATTTCAACAGAAGCACGAATCAAATGAGATGTTTGTTTTGTTTTTATGTTTTTAAGGGTTTTACGGCGCTTGCAACACATTTAGGTTATATCAGCGCCAGTAAAAAGGAAGAAAATGGGATAGTAAAAAGTTCTAGAATTACAATTAAAGCACCCAAGAAAAAGTAAGACAAAAGGGGAACTAGGAACGAATAGGGATCAGATGTAGAATCCAAGAGCACACCACCAATGTACTTAGTTTGAGATCACCTATAAGTCTCATCCGGACACAAGCACAAAATCCAACAAAGAGGAAAACACTCAAATGCTTACATTATACATTAAAAATAAATATAATAATACATAACAGAGAGATGATTTACAAGGAAAAAAATATAATCTCTCAAAACAATTACTATGCATTTGACTGTTTCCCTCCCAGCCAGGACTCCGAACAGGGCCAAGTAATCTCATTCCAAGACAAAGACAGAAAGCATGTTGGAAAACAGATATAAGGGGATAGAAGACACAGTATGTACCTCCCTGCCCACTATGGGAGGTCAGAATCCCCACCCAGTCAAATGTTTGTTTTGTTTTTGTTTTTAATGGTTTTACGGCGCTTGCAACACATTTAGGTTATATCAGCGCCAGTAAAAAAGAAGAAAATGGGATAGTCAAAAGTTCTAGAATTACAAATAAAGCACCCAAGAAAAAGTAAGACATAGGGGAACAGGGAACAAATAGGGATCAGATGTAGATTCCAAGAGCACACTATCAAAGTACTTAGTTTGAGACCACCTATAAGTCTCACCCGGACACAAGCACAAAATCCAACAAAGAGGAATACACTCAAATGCTTACATTATAAATCCAAAATAACAAATATAATAATACATAACAGAGAGATGATTTACAAGGAAAAAAATATCACATCCCAAAACAATAACTATGCATTTGACTGTTTCCCTCCCAGCTAGGATTCCGGCCAGGGCCAGGACAAAACCAAGTAATCTCATTACAAGACAAAGACAGAAAGCATGTTGGAAAACAGATATAAGGGGATAGAAGACACAGTATGTACCCCCCTGCCCACTATGGGAGGTCAGGAACCACACCCAGCCAGTCAAATGAGATGCTGACATTTCAACAGAAGCACAAATCAAATGATGAGATGCTGACATTTACAGTAAAAGTAAAAATAACAATGAAAACATTTATTCATTTTAAGCCATTTAAATAATTTAACGAATGACAACAAATCCCTGACATTGACAGGACTTCATGGATTGACAAGAGCTGTGGTGGGTTTTTGATACAAAATGGAAACCTGCCTACTTGAATATTGTAGTTTGTTTTTGGTATAGGGACAGTAAAAAGTTCTAGAATTTTAATTCAATATTAAAGCACCCACGAAAAGGTAAGAAGAAGGGGAATTTGGTTAAATAAGGTACAGATGTTTGTTTTGTTTTATTTTTAAGAGTTTTACAGCGCTTGCAACACATTAAGGTCATATCAGCGTCAGTAAAAAGGAAGAAAATGGGATAGTAAAAAGTTCTAGAATTATAATTAAAGCACCCAAGAAAAGGTAAGACAACGGGGAATTGGTTCAATTAGGGAACGGATGTAGATTCCAAGAGCACACTATCAAAGTACTTAGTTTGAGATCACCTAAAAGTCTCATCCAGACACAAGCACAGGTCCCCACTAAGAGGGATACACTCAAATGTTTACAAATCATATATAATATGTAAACAAAACAACACAGTGCATTCAGAGAGATGATTTACAAGGAAAAAATATCATCTCCCAAAACTCTAACTATACATTTGACTATTTCCCTCCCCAGCCAGGGTATCCGGCCAGGGCCGAGTACAAAACCAAGCAATCTCATTCCAAGACAAAGACAGAAAGCATGTTGGAAAACAGATATAGGAGGATAGAAGACACATTAAGTGCCTCCCTGCCCATTATGATGGGAGGTCATAAACCCCACCCAGGGATCCACACTTTTAACAGTTAACCTAAGTTTGAAATGTGTACTTCAAATATTTGTGAAATTTTGTAGTTGGGACCAAATCTTCCAATTTTCACTCACAGTATTCAATTCAAAGCAGGCAGGTTTCCATAAGAAATTCATTTATCATTCAACAAATCATTCATCATTCAACAATTCATTCATCATTCAACAGTTCATTCAACATTCAACAATTCATTCATCATTCAACAATTCATCCATCATTCAACATTCAACAAATCATTCATCATTCAACAATTCATTCAACATTCAACAATTCATTCATCATTCAACAATTCATCCATCATTCAACATTCAACAATTCATTCATCATTCAACAATTCATCCATCATTCAACATTCAACAATTCATTCATCATTCAACAATTCATCCATCATTCAACATTCAACAATTCATTCATCATTCAACATTCAACAATTCATTCATCATTCAACATTCAACAATTCATTCATCATTCCACAATTCATTCATCATTCCACAATTCATTCATCATTCCACAATTCGTTCAACTAAAGCCAATCAAATTGCGATAACCTTGTTGACTTCACATAGAACCATCGTCGTGAGTGACATTTGGTCATATCAATAATAATGATATAATATAAAATGGTATTATCAAGTCATATATTACGAATGCATCATGAATCAAATAACAAAGAAATAACTAGTAGTGTTGGGATGATAAATCATGGGGGACTGGATAGCTCAGTTGTTAGAGCACTCGGTTCACAAGCAAAGGGACCAAGATCGATCCCGGGTAAAGTCAAGACTTTTTCCCCCCGACGTAGAATTTCATTGGATCAAATGCCAGATAGTCAATCTTTGTGGGCTGAGCATTAACAGGGAAGAGGAGTTATGACGTCACACCTTCTACTCTTCTGGTTCCAAACTCACTGGAAGTGTGCATGTTACCTGTCCTACGAAAGAGTGTTAATGGAGAGGCTTCGGATGGGAACAATACAGAAAATGAATGTTTTGGGTAATAACCCTTAGGTTGCTGGGGTAAGGGTTTGTACCCGAAACGTCCATTGTCTGTATTGTTCCCATCCTAAGCATCTCCATTTTCACTCTTCCGTGAGTATTTTCACGATCCCAGGCTTTAGACAGCCCCTGCCGCTCTCTATGTAACTCTCTCTCTCTCTCTCTCTCGAGTTCACCCTCATTGAAAATCAAACAAATTTGTTCCATTTTCCATCTGAGTATTCTTTAATGAATAGGTTACACATTGAATCATTCGGTGGCAGAACTATTTTGGGTAGCAGAATGAGGAGGCAGATTCTACGGAGTACAGGAAATAAGAGAGCGAGGATGGATGGTCAGCACAACTAGAAAACAAGATGTTTGTTTTTAAGGCTTTTGCGGCGCTTGCAACACATTTAGGTTATATCAGCGCCAGTAAAAATGAAGAAAATGGGATAGTAAAAAGTTCTATTGTTTTGTTAGTTTTTAAGGCTTTGCGGCGCTTGCAAATCATTATGGGTTATATCAGCCAGTAAAAAGAAAAAAAATGGGATAGTAAAAAGTTCTATTGTTTTTGTTTGTTTTTAAGGGTTTTACGGCACTTGCAACACAATTAGGTTATATCAGCGCCAGTAAAAATGAAGAAAATGAGATAGTCGAAAGTTCTAGAATTACAAGTAAAGCACCCAAGAGAAAGTAAAACAAAGGGGAACTGGGAACAAATAGGGATCAGATGTAGATTCCAAGAGAATATCACCAATGTACTTAGTTTGAGATCACCTATAAGTCTCATCCGGACACAAGCACAAAATCCAACAAAGAGGAATACACTCAAATGCTTACATTATGCATTAAAAATAACAAATATATATATAATAATACATAACAGAAAGATGATTTACAATGAAAAAAATATATCATTTCCCAAAACAATAATTATGTATTTGACTGTTTCCCTCCCATCCAGGACTCCGACCAGGGCCAGGACAACACCAAGTAATCGCATTCCAAGACAAAGACAGAAAGCATGTTGGAAAACAGATATAAGGGGATAGAAGACACATGAAGTCCCAACCTGCCTGCCCAGCCAATATGGGAGGCCAGGATCCACACCCTGTACTCAAATTGAAAAATTTGGCCAGAAAACTCATCCCTCAAATAATAGATAAAAATTGAAATGACTCTCGTCTTGGCAAACACTCACAAACCTGGAATGTCAAGGAAGTCTCAGGTTTGAAGAGTTTTTGCCAAGATGAGGGTCTTTTAAATCTATTGATATTTGAAAGTCGAGTTTTCTGGCCAAATTTTTCAACACGTGTTTTTCCAAAGTAGGTCAGGTAACTGGTCAATCCTCACCCCACTAAATATCAACTGTCGTCACATGACATCGTTTGTCCGGAACTTCAGAACCCCACCCAGACATCATGAATGATTGCCAATTCAATATCTTAACAAAAGCTACTGGTCATGGGTACCAGCAGGAAGAAGTGTTGAAACCTGAAACTAAAATCTCGACACTTGGCCAAACCTGAAAATGTTCCTACTGAAAATGCGACCTAAACTTTACTCTTATTTCATCACCGTTTTTATACCATTATTAAATGATTACACAGCAAACATAGTGACACAATGAGGAAATTAATTTGATTTTAAAACCAACTTATGATACATAGTGAAATACCCACAGTGCAGTCTCTCTTGGGGAGCCAAAGAACAGAGAGAGACACTGAAAAGGTGGCTGAATCACGTTTTCGAATTTTTACAGATGCTATTTGGTTATTTTACTCAAAACACTGAAACCGGAGGTATTTGACTTCGAGATATCACGAAACCAGAATTACGGGATGAACCAAAAAACTGGCACCCATGCTACTGGTCAGGTGAGGTCAAGATGGGAGTCAATTCAATGTACTTTGTCCTTGGTGAATTAATTACATACACAATGCATAGACTGGGTCCTCACGGCCTATCATTGCACACACGCACACACAAGTCATTCAATGTCCAACAACCTTTCACTTTCACACTTGCATGGCAACTTGAAATGGTTTTTTCTCTCCCATGTACCACAACAACAACAACATGGCAACATTAATACAATATATACACAGCAGCCAATTTGACCATCTTTCCAAAGAGCTAAAAACGGGACATCCAAAATGTGATGACACAGAACGCTGTATGTATGGTTGGACTATCAAAACCCATAATAAATCTAGATGTATAGATAGTATGCGCTTGGCTAAGAAGCTCATAACATTGCCATCCGGAAGGATAATGGACCAACACACAAAACTGTGTGTAACCATGAACTTTTATAGTCTGGTTAATACAGTTTAGTGAGAATTACTCACAAACGCGGATGGCAAAATACAATAACAAAGGCTTGAGTGACGTCATCTTCGAACTATCTATAGCTATACTCTCCATTCGACGATTCCTTGTTTTAAATTACTGGTCCAGGGCTGCCAATTCAGGAGGCAAAAATTAACTGAACTTTTACGACTGACCGTTTTCTGAGCGCTGAACTCAAGTGAAAAGTAATTACCCTGTTTCGCAGGTGATTGGAAGATATACTGAGGGATTATAACGTACTGACGGTAACCTGACTAGTCCAAACCAAAGCATCCAAAATCCAGGGCCATGCCAGGGCCAATTCCATCAGACTTGCTAGCCAACCCCAATCATTTCAAATGGTTTTTCAGATTTTTCCCAATAATTTATGGTCATTTTCTCACAATTTTTCCAAAAAAAATATTTTAAAAATCATATTAATTTCAACATGTTCAGAAGTCCAAAATATCAAAATTTAACGTTCACTAAATTCGTGGAGACGTATCAAGCCAGTATAGGGGAGGAAAATCCTACAATTCCAATGGAATCATTTGCCTGGCTCCTTATCTAGGGGGAGACAATTTTGAATGACCTTCAGAACTCTTCTACTTTTATCATTTTCCCTTTTTTATTATAAACACTCGGGACTTTCTCCATAGTCAACATTCACATATTGACATATTCTGGACCTCAAAGCGTTTTGACATCTGAGAGATCGTTTTTTGTTTGTTTTTAAGGGTTTTACGGCGCTTGCAACACATTTAGGTTATATCAGCGCCAGTAAAAAGGAAGAAAACGGGATAGTAAAAAGTTCTAGAATTACAATCAAAGCACCCAAGAAAAAGTAAGACATAGGGGAACTGGGAACAAATAGGGATCAGATGTAGATTCCAAGAGCATATCACCAATGTACTTAGTTTGAGATCACCTATAAGTCTCATCTGGACACAAGCACAAAATCCAACAGAGAGGAATACACTCAAATGCTTACATTATACACTAAAAATAACAAACATAATAATACATAACAGAGAGATGATTTACAAGGAAAAAAATATCATCTCCCAAAACAATAACTATGCATTTGACTGTTTCCCTTCCAGCCAGGACTCCGGAAAGGGCCAGGACAAAACCAAGTAACCTCATTCCAAGACAAAGACAGAAAGCATGTTAGAAAACAGATGTAAGGAGATAGAAGACACAGTATGTACCTCCCTGCCCGCTATGGGAGGTCAGGATCCCCACCCACTGAGAGATCGTCACCGGTAGACAGGCCTGATTTATTTTTGACTTTTTTCCCTCTTTTTTCTCCAGATTGTCAAATCGGGGCAGTCCCGATTTTACTGGGTCAGTTGGTCGCTGTGTATATATACAATATATATAACTGTGTAGGGCATAATCAAGGTTATGCCATGCTCTATGCGCTTATCAATACATTGGTTTTACCATAATTACAGCGAATTTACAGCAATCATAAATAAAACAACAGTACATAAATTTGCATAAATTAATAAATAAATAATATAAATGAGAATTGCAAGCACCATCTGTGGTTACGTTTGTGTATATAAACTGTTAGTCCAAGAAATAATAAATACGTCTAGAGCAATAAATAAAGTTTTAAAAAGAATCATTGAAAACAAATTGTTCACAGTCAATGAGACCAAATAGTTGGTTTAGAATTTCTGTGGATGTTGGTTGGTGCTTACACTTACACTTAGAATATACCATTCTGACACTACTCTTTGCTTTTTGGAAATCTGGACGTGTCCCCAACCGCTGCACGAGCTTGCGAGTGTGCGTTGGGAACAAAGTTCAAATTCAAAGACGCAAGGGTGTAAGTTTAAGAAATCTTTTATTCTACCCCTCAATCCATTTTGATTTCGTCATCTCTGAGTAAAAGACATTTTTCAAAAATCTAATTTTAGTGAAACAGAATGTTTGATAATCCGATGTCACAAATTATTATTGTAAACGTCATATTGTGCGGCTATGCGGTCTAGTGGTATGACACTCGCTTTCGGATCGGAAGGACCTGGGTTCGAGCCTCGTGCTCAGCGCATAGTTGGAAAAGGCTCTTTACTTACATTTTCTCACCGTACTCAGGTGTAAAATGAGTACCTGGCCGTTAACAGCATTGTCTTTGTCAGAAAAATTGTAAATACTGCCTAACAGGTGTCATGTCCCGTCCTGCATGTTAAATGTTGCTGTTCACCAGGGACCCCTTGTAAAGCACTTTGAGCACATTTAGTGGATATTGCGCTATATAAAGCTCAACCAATATTATTATTTTATTTTTTTAAAACTCGATATCCGTACACATTACGATTTAGGGAGAGGGGTAGAATACAATTACTTTGAACACTTTAAGAATATCATTCAACCAGCTGTGGGTCACAGGAATCGGATTCCTTCAACCAGCTGTGGGTCACAGGAATCGGATTCCTTCAACCAGCTGTGGGTCACAGGAATATGATTCCGTCAGGCCAGAAGAATCGGACTAGGTTCAGGCAACATTGCCGTCTTAGCCCAAGTAAAACTCGAGTCCATTTACGAGGGACAAACAAAATCAACCCAGAAATGTAATATATATACTACCTACACTACGCAGCAACAGGTGTGCAATCACTGATAATGTGTAAGGAAGGGAATGAGCATTTTTTCTTTTTTAAACATAAGGTTGACATGACTGTGTCATTCACGAGAGTCAAATTTGTCTCTTAAACTTCAAGACACTTTAATTTTAATATCCTTGTTCTGATCTCCTTGAGTTTAACCTCAACTGTCTCTCATTTTGTCCACTCTCTAAAATATATTGCCAAATTGATGTAGCAAAAAAGTTTGAGAAACGTTTTACGAATTATAAAAATAAATATATTGTTCAGTCCCCTCATTTGGCAATTTACCAGTTAAGCTGGGAGTACGACTAGCCAGAGACCGAGATGAATGGTGTCTGGTTGTGAAACTGCATCTCGCATGTCCATCCCCCCCATGAAAGTCAGCTGGTCATGGGAATGAGTGAGTGAGTGAGTGACGACTAGCCAAGAGTACTGACCCTAACAGTAACAGACGTGACAATCCTATGACCATCTTTACTGGGACACAGATACACACGTTTCCAGAGAGCATTCAAACTGTCAGCCAGTGATTGCCGTGTTTCCCATGGACATGAGATGATCTAATACTTTCCATACTTAATACTTACAGGGATATTCGGTAGAGGTCGAGCTGATCGCAATTCTAAATTTTCCTCCTGTCAATTAAAACATTTGACTCCACCTAAATGAGTCTCTGGTTCCTGGAAATAAAACTTTGCAACGATCCGTATAAAAAAAGAAAAATCCAATTGTTGACGTGCGAGTGGATGAGTTGAATCATTGCTGGTAGTCCAATGGTTGGTGTACATCCATGTGATATTGATGTGTGAGTGGATGAGTTATCATGCTGTATCCATGTGGTGTACATCCATGTATATTGATGTGTGAGTGGATGAGTTGAATCATTGCTGGTAGTCCAATGGTTGGTGTACATCCATGTGATATTGATGTGTGAGTGGATGAGTTGAATCATTGCTGGTAGTCCAATGGTTGGTGTACATCCATGTAATAACCATGATATATATTGACTTTATTGTACCCTATTCAACGACTATAGACTATAGCAGTCAAATTCTTAATCAGCTAAATCGGGACATTCTAATGCACAATAGGATGTCATTAAGATTTAGAGTTAGAGATTTTTCTGTTCCTTGTTTTACTTTACGAATAAAAAAAACCCCCATAGTTCTGAGACGTGCCAGGATTATTTCCATTCATTTGTTCTCAGTCAAATCGAGACAACTGGCAGCTCACTATGCACGACAAAGACGTGGTCTGATTGTGTTATTGTATTTGAAGTAATCCAACCGTTTAGAAAATCACTTTATTCACAAATGACACGCATTAATAAAGGGGCCTGGAAGATATCGCTTTATAAAGCAACCATCATCTCTTTTTCTTCTATGTTTTTGCTTAGCAGTGCGATGTGGCGCTGGCAACAGAGGTCCCTGTAGAAGTAATTGTTGTTGGGGGGAATGCAGAAGATGGTATAGCTGCCATGGGTGGATTTGCATAAGGTGAAGAGGAGGAGGAGGATGATGATGGTGGTGGTGGCAATGGTGGTAGCGTTGATACTGATGAGGAAGGAGGTTGCTGCTGTAGATGTGGTGTCAGATAAAGTGTCGAGATCAGATTGTTTGTAAAATTTCTGGGACTGCTGGTCGTCGGTGGCATTGCCAGATTGGAGTAACCGGACAATGATGATGCTGGCGTCGAGGAAGGGGGGGATGATAAGGTACAAGTCGACGACAGATCTTCAATGTGAGGATTGGGGTAGGGAGAGATTGGGGCAATGGTTTTAACGGTCACCTGACCCGATGTGACAGAACCTGTTGTCGCTACTATGACATTTCTCACCGATTCTTCGAGGTTTTTTGTTGTAGGTAAAACTGACTGGATTGATGAGGATGAGGATGAGGATGAGGATGGTGATGAGGTTGGTTTTGAAAACGGACTGTGAAGTTCCACTGCGGTTAGCTTTGTGGAAAGAGACAAGGGTAACTCCGATGGGAGGGTAATGCTGGACACCGATACAAACGTTGATGGCAACGCTGCTGGTGCCAGGGACAAGGGGTGAGTTGCCATGACAACGCGACTGGTGCTCTCCGATAAAACATTGGCAGTTGTTGACTGGGACAGACACGAACGAGAGTCAGGAATGGAAGATGACGGTTTATTGATCAAGACCTTCCTACAATCTTGGATGTTTGTCACATGAAAGTTGGATGGCGTTTGATTTAAAGTTATTTGGGCTGCTATTACTGATGACTCAGAAAATGGTTTTGATCTCCCGACAGTGGGTGAGAAAGACGTGATGGGGGTGGGGGGAACACTAAGGGGTTTGGAGGGAGCTTTGTTCAATGGGATGGGGGATGATGATGGCACACTGTGATGGACAAAGGGAGACGAGGATGCTACATTTAAGTTGACATATGCAGTCGTCGCCAGTACTGATGGTTTCACATGAAATGAAAGACTGTCACTGGTGTTGGTGGTCGTTCTATGGCACTGAAGGTCTTTTTCCTCAGCTGAGTCCGTGTCCGATGCGGGTTGATCGGCCTCTGCGATGAACAACGCTTTGTCATTATCATCGTCTTCCTCTTCATTGGCTGAGTCTGTGTCAGACCCTTCATGAAAATTACCTCCATCCTGGTATTTGGAGAACTGAGGGGCTGGTTGTACTGTTTCCAAACAGTTCCTGAACATACCAATGGCTGACTTGGTAGATGGAAGGGAATTGGACATTGCAGCCGGTTGTGACTGATTGTTGTCTGTGCTCCTACTACTACTACTATTATTCACAGAGTTTGGAGTGATAGAAATTGTAGGTGAGCTGTTTAGGGTGGTGGGCATCTGTGATTGATTTAAGGCTAGTGTTGTGGCCAATGCCAATGGCGCCCCCGTTGGTGGCTTTGATGTTTTGGCTGATTTGAGAGGGACGGGGCACTGGGACGACAGGTGATCCCAAATGGTTGGCTTGTGTTTTTTAACACAATTGGCATTGCTGCTGCTGGAGGCGTCACTTATTTGTGAGTTATTTATGATCAACGGTGCTGTCGTCGTACAGCCGATACTGACTGGGACAACTGAACTGTTGATTGGCGAAGGAAAGAGCCTACTCCCTGCTGCAACTTTGACGATATTCACAGGGGCTGGGGGGGTTGAGGCTGGTGTTTTATCGTTGTCTTGTAATGTCAACATTTGGGTCAACGATGACCTTTTTCTCTTCCTCTGCTTGACCACTTTGCCCTCATTCCTGTCCACGCCACGTCTATTTTTGGAGGGAATTTGGGGCTTTGCTGCTTGCCTTGGGAATTCTACATTATTGACGACACCAGAACTTATGACAGAATCTTGAACAGTGCTCAAGTGCATGACAGGTACTGATTCTGTTTGTCGGTTATTATTTAAATTTCCATTCTTACCAATGTTACTTGCTCGAGAATTTGTTTGCTGGTGACACTGGTTGATATTTGGGTTCGAACTTTTCCCAAACGGAATGGAGTCGTCAGTGTTGGTCGTCAAAAGTCTGACCAATTTTTGACTGTGATGCATAAAGCTTTGCTTATGCGAAGAATTATTTACCTCTGACGCCGGGCTAAGACCGGGTCTTGGAGAGGAGGAATTCAGTGTCGAATCGTTCCTGTTCAGGTGCCAAGGTGTAAATGTTGGAATGCTGAGGGGGCTCGGCTTAGTGGCGGTTGTCGTTGCTTCTTGGGAGTTTATGGATGGCAATGACAGGGAAGATGATGAGGCAGGTGGACGTCCATGAAAATTTGGGGCTGGAGAAGGAGAGGTTGACATAATGTGAGGAGTGGATGAAACAAAATCAGCAGCCGACAAGGACAAGGACAACAGTGCAGAAGTTGCCAGATGTTTGGATGGAGATTCAGTGACGACGACGGGGCAACCTGTCGATGTTGATGAAAGAACAGTTCTTGGGGATTTATCACAGCTTCTTAGACTAGTAGAGTCTAGTGAACATTTTTTAAATTTTAATAAATGAGGTTCGTTAGAGCCAGGTGATACGGAGAGTGGGAATTGCCCTGGATGACGGCCATCTTGGCCACGGTGAAGACCGACGTCCTCAGAAAACGGCACAGATGCAGGCTGGGGACTGATCTGGTTTGAGGCATTGATGGGAGGGGGGGAGGAGGAGGACAAATTTTCCCCAACAGACATTTGTCCTGACTCGACGAGAGAAAACTTGGGGCCGGACGGGTACAATGCCTGTTCAGACTGAATGGCGGCCGTTGTCAGAAGATGTAGTGGGGACAACATAACTTCCTTAGAGCCAGTCTCGTCTTTTGAATCCAAACTGATTCTTCCAGGACTTGTATTGTGTTTCAGCGCACCGATACCTTGATGACTGGAAGACTCGACCGACAGCCTGTCACTGATGCCGTCTGACAAGCCCTTATCATTGAGTGAGAGACGGGTATCACCTGTAGTAGGGGAAAGCACTCCGATTGTCTTGGAGGGTGAAGGGATGGAGTCACTGGTCTTCCTGTCAACAGTAGCTATTCCTGTGGGAGATGCTGGCAAGGCTGACACAGATGACGACGGTGCATCAGGCTCTACATTCGCACAGGGATTGATGGGTTTATCTACATTATTTTTCAATTTATCCTCGGTCCAGCAAAATCCATCGTCTTCATCTGAAAGAAAGCAGAGTAGAGATAATGAGTTCATTGCAATCAAATCCAAAAGCAACTAGACTTAATTTAAAGTGTTCAAAATGTCTATTCTGAAAACAAGTGGAAGGCAAAAGAAATAAATACCATGGACATCTGGCAACTCCTTCAGTTATGGGGAAAACCTGATTTTACTAAACTGTAATAATAAAAATGATAAATACGAAGCACCCCTATCCCCCATTGTAAGAGTTTGAGAAATATTCATGGATGAATTAAAGTACATCATTATTACTATCATATTCATCATATGTGATTGTATTTTACCAAAAAATAAAGTAAATTAAATTTTTGAATCTTAATATTTGCACCCCGTCATGTTAAAAAAAAAAAAAAAAAAAAAAAAAAAAAAAAAAAAAAAAAAAAAAAATTTTTTAAAGGGGATAAATAAAGATATTCTTCGACGTCTGAATTTGCCGTGTCAAACTCATTCCCAACACACGTCGTCGTCGGAAAAATGCATGTAATTCCAAACCTACGACTTTGTCTTTAAATTTAAACAGTCATAAAGACTTAGTTTTCAAACGCCATCAGACGTGTAGAAACTTACCGTTGGCCTCATGGATAACGTGTATAATACGATGATTTCTCATCCGACGTCTTTTACTGCCAGTCACTGGCCCATTCAGTCTGGCCATCTCCTCCCGTGTATACGGAACACGCGTGTGGCACATGCCTCGCATGTTGTATTTTACTACAATGAAGAAGAGAAAAACAGCAGGAAATAAAAGGATGATTACCGGGGATAAAAATCAAAATGACCAAATATTTTATGTTTTGTTTTTAAGGGTTTTACGGCGCTTGCAACACGTTTAGGTCATATCAGCGCCAGTAAAAAAGGAAGAAAATGGGATAGAAAAACATTATAGATGTATAATTAAAAGGACTTGAGGAAAATGTAAGACAAAAGGGGAATGGTTCAAATAGGGAACAAATGTAGATTCCAAGAGCACACTATCAGTGTACTTAGTTTCAGATTGCCTCAACGCCTCACCGTCACCAGCACAAGATTCCACTAAGAGGAATACACTCAAATGTTCTCAAATCAAGGGTAAAAATTATTTTTTTTTTAATGACAGAACATGACAAGAAATGATTTAAAAGGAAAAAAATATCATCTCCCAAAACTTTTAACTACACATTCGACTGTTTCCCTCCCAGCCAGGGTCAGGACAAAACTAAGTCATCTCATTTCAAGACAAAGACAGCAAGTAATTGAAAAACAGATAACAGGGGATAGGAGACACAGCAAATACCTCCCTGCCCAATATGGGAGGTCGGGAACTCCACACAGACAAAATATTTAAAAACACAACCCAACATGATGAGGGCGAAGTGGTCAAGAGGCAGGCCTAGAAGTGATTCAGGAAAATATTTTCCCCTGCTTTTTCCCGGTTTTTTCCAGGTTTTTTCCAGGCTCTAGGGAAAATTTTAAGGTAGTAATTTTCAAGCATATTCATCAATTCTAGACCAGTTACCACTACCTATAAATATTATAATATATATAATATATATATATATATATATATATATATATAAATATATATATATATATATATATATATATATTATATATATATATACCACCGTGGGGGAAAAAAAGGAAAAAAAAAAAAAAGAGAGAGAGAGAGAGAGAGAGAGAAGAGAGAGAGAGAGAGAGAGAGAGAGAGAGAGAGAGAGAGAGAGAGAGAGAGAGAGATGTGAGTGAAAAAGAGAGTGGCTGAGACTGAGAGAAAGAAATATATTGACTCTGGCTATTAATACTTGGACGTATTCCTGTAAAGTCTAGGCCTCCTACAACATGCAAAAAAAAATATTTAAAAAAAGAGAGAGACAGATAGAGAGAGAGAGAGAGAAAGAGAGAGAGAGAGAGAGAGAGAGAGAGATAGAGAGAGAGATGGGAAAAAGAGACAAAGAGGAGAGAAATCAATAGAGAGAAAAAGACATTTGAATATTACTATGAGAGAGAAAGTAGCGTCCAAAGACGTGTGGCCTACTTATTGAATTGCACATGAATGAAATAAAGCTAGTTAATCTAGAGACAGACAAAACAAACTTAGTACAAATTACAATGAGTAAACGACCTTAATCTGCCATCTCCAAATAATTGAATAACAAGTCACGAAAATTAATTAAAGTAGCCCAAGGACGTCGACCGTCTTTCTTAGCTTAGCTAACAATCGCATTCATGACCAAGTCAAAAACACACAAAAAAAAAACAAAAAACACACACGCTCACACACACACACACACACTATTAAGATGAGGGGAGGGATGTGTGTTTCTAGCACTCTTGTCTTGTCGACAATGATGAGTCGACTGAGTGAATCAAGCGTCTTTAAGTCTTCGACCAATCACAGGCTATCTAACCGAACCGGCTGGTCGAAACAAAGACGCTTCTCGCCGTCGATGTATTACGCTATTGTTGTGCAAGTGGCAAGGAATATAACACCTTTTTGAGTAGGCCTAAAAGCTAAAATCTAAAAGTAAAAAATATAATTCTGAGGAATTTGAAAGTCACATTGTTGAAATCGGCTTGAAAAAAGAAGAACATTGGTCCTTGTTTCAGAAAAATCGGTTGAAAACCAACTGTTTTACGAATAAATTCGATTTTAAAAATTGCTTTTGTTTATTTTAGCTTTTTTTAGCAACTTTTTTATTTATCTGCCGATTTTCTTGATTGTTATATCATTGTTTATATCTCAATGAGACGAGATCAGTGATATACTTTGTTTGTTTCAAATGTAACTACAACATAATTTGGTTTTTTTACTTATCAACCGTGCCTGGATAATTTATTCAACAACTGACGCAACTATCCCATTGCCGTCTTCCAGTGTTTCAGCGATGACTCTAAAACGACTATAATTACGTCATGCACAGGAAACATGGCAATAGTCTGTGTACTCTACGAATGCGGACCGGACTTTGCTGATTGGGTCGATCGTCATAACATAGGGCCTAGTAGTGTGAGGAAACCATAAGAGGCTGCTGCCATGCTCTAAGCCGATCGTTCGCAGGTTGGGTAATGATTACGCGGAAGAATACATGTTGGGTTGTTGTTCACCTAAATTTTTCTCACGGCTTTTTCCCGGCCCCAGACAATTTTCACCGATTTTCCCGGCTTTTCCCGGTCGGGAAATTTCAAAATAAAGTTCCCGGCTTTTCCCGGTTTTCCCGGCCCACTTCGAGGCCTGAAGAGGTCATTGCACTGTGGTCCCGGGTTAGAGTCCTGTTCCAGGCACTTTTGATTTTTCTTTTATACCTTGGACAAGATCACTAGCTCCCAATTTGCTCACTTTGGGCAGCACGGGCGATTCCTTTTGACATCAGACATCTTGTTTGATGGATTGTTGTATGCCTTCATGGAATGCCTAGGCAACGGTATCTTATGATGCCAATTCAGAAGACAAAAAGTTATCCACCTTTGACACAAACCCATCGACCAACCTCTATCTGAGTGCTAAACTCCTGTAATGCTATCACGGACGACTACAACAAACTACACGAAGGTAGTTAAATAAGAACAAACAAGGGCTTTCACTCTTCAAGACAAGGTACCAAAACGTGGGACACAACTCTGTCATTACAACAAAAAAAACAACAATTACGCAGTTATATCCCATTCATCACACGTCTAAATTCACATAAACCACTCAGTCCCCTGTGACAACCAATCACAACATCAAACGCCTTACATTTCAAAGTGGCTCCTGACAACGGGTTGTTGATGTCGAAGGTCAAGACCCCGTGGCGATGCACCTGGACATACATTTCCGTCCCAAGCTTGCCAGTTTTTGTCGTCCCTTGTTTGGCACCAGCCTTTCCACTCCTTGTACTCGTAGGCACGACGGCTGCTGCTCTGCCACCCATCCGTTTATTTTTCTTCTTCTTTCCGACTGACGACGGCACTTGGGGTGGTTGAGCCATCGAAGACAGAGGCATTAACACTTTGTCCTTATCAAAATCAAACATCCTGCATCAGGTACGAGATAAAACATAATTAAAAAATGAGCTTTATTTTATATAGCGCAATATCCACTAAACGTGCTCAAAGCGCTTTACAAGAGGTCCCTGGCCAACAGCAACAATTAACATGTAGGACGGGACATGACGCCTGTTAGGCGATGTTTCAATTCTTCAAAGGACAGAGACAACGCTGTTAACGACCAGGTACTCATTTTACACCTGAGTACCGTGAGAGAATGTAAGT
>NC_088373.1:30891481-30906481 GCF_034508935.2 Berghia stephanieae | reverse complement strand
GACCTGAAGATGATATTAAATGACCTGCTGAAGACGATATTATTAAATGATCTGAAGACGATATTATTAAATGACCTGAAGACGATATTATTAAATGACCTGAAGACGATATTATTAAATGACCTGAAGATGATATTATTAAATGACCTGCTGAAGACGATATTATTAAATGACCTGAAGATGATATTATTAAATGACCTGCTGAAGACGATATTATTAAATGACCTGAAGATGATATTATTAAATGACCTGCTGAAGACGATATTATATGACCTGTTGAAGACGATATTATTAAATGACCTGAAGATGATATTATTAAATGACCTGAAGACGATATTAAATGACTGTGAACTATTCCACTTTTTATTATTTTTTCTCCTTTTTAATACAAACTCTTGATTCATTTATCATATGTCAATAATAAATATTCCCATATAACCATAATTTGGACCTAGAAGCGTATGAAAATATGAGAAATCATACTAATTGGCAAGGCTGTGGTGAAATTGACACAAAATAAGAATTAACTGGGACAGATTTGAACGCTTCAAACAAACTTTGTATGAAGGAATTCACATTTTAAAATGTTTTATACACACAACACAAGACTGGCCAAACAAAACTGGACACTGTAATGGGTTTCAATAGTCGTGACGTCACTTCCCTTGTAATCACTAATAGTAACTTAGTAACTGGTTCTAAACTATCGGAACAATGGCGGACGTCCGTATGAAATACTTCTCCGATGAGCATTAAAGTGTATCCAGAGGAGAAAAACATTATAAATTTGAGCATATTATGACTTTTACACATTCTGATCACATGACATGTGAAAATGTTTTAACCAGCATGAAGAATAAAAAGTACTGATTTTCATTGTTTAGAACCAAGCTGCTTGTTGCTGGGCAGACGTGACCATCAGACTATTGAATCCTATTTCAATTAATTATTGTTTAAATAATTTGAGGATTGAAAAAATGGATGTATACGTCGTATGTTTTGTTTTGTTAGTCAACATTAGACAGGATGCAGGTTAAACATTTAGTACAACAGAAATTAAATGAAACTGATATTAGTGGGTCTCCAACTACTATAAATACAATATTGCAATCTGGAAATTGAAATCAGTTTTTTTTTTAAATATCAAAATAAGAAATTAACCACCAAAAAAAAAAATACAACAAGAAACCACAACAAAAAACTGAATAACCACTCAACAACAACAAAACAAACAAGAAACCACAACAAAAAACTGAATAACCACTCAACAACAACAAAACAAAACAAGAAACCACAACAAAAAACTGAATAACCACTCAACAACAACAAACACAAACAAGAAACCACAACAAAAAACTGAATAACCACTCAACAACAACAAAACAAACAAGAAACCACAACAAAAAAACTGAATAACCACTCAACAACAACAAAACAAACAAGAAACCACAACAAAAAACTGAATAACCACTCAACAACAACAAAACAAACAAGAAACCACAACAAAAAACTGAATAACCACTCAACAACAACAAAACAAACAAGAAACCACAACAAAAAACTGAATAACCACTCAACAACAACAAAACAAACAAGAAACCACAACAAAAAACTGAATAACCACTCAACAACAACAAAACAAACAAGAAACCACAACAAAAAACTGAATAACCACTCAACAACAACAAAACAAACAAAATTTTTAAGTAAAGCTTTAACCTAAAACGGTGGCTTATAAAAAAAACCAACTCGACATCAAAAGAAAAATAACTCAAAACAAAACTGTAACGAATTCATTTATAAACACTGTAACACACAACATACAAAGTATTTTGTAAGCATTTAACATAGTATATCGGTGAGAAAGATAAATCATATGATATGTTATGCCACACAAGGAAAACATAAGAACATAAGTATTAGAAAAGATCTTTCAGACATTGCGGAAAATTGATGCAAAATAATATGTCGACCTGCCACAAGATAAGGAAGAAGAAAAAAATCATAAAAATCTTTATATTTTCTACATTGAGAGAGTGGGGGGGGGGGGGGTTCCAAATTTTGAGAGAAAAAAAACCAGATCTGTATCAATGATAGATGTTTTATTCAAACCATTATTCTGATATGACTGGTCTCCAAAAATGCTAAATAATAATAATTATAATAAATGGCATTTATATAGCGTTTTATCCCGTTGTCACAGGCTCTAAGCGCTTTACAGTGATATAAAAAAAAACATATTACGGTAAGACAGATGTTGATGGAAAAGTGGTACGAATTCAATTTAACAACAACAAAATATGATAATAGTCTTTAAAAGCAAGATTTGAAAGTGTTTAAATCACTTGTTACAAAATCGATCAATTCGATCTCACACGTCCAGGTCTGACAATAAAAATCAATACTTTAACCATTTTTTCTCTCCCAAAGAAGCTTCTCTGGTTCCAAAAGACAAAAAAAAATCTGTTGAAGCAATTTCCACTTTTCTATTCATTAATCGAAAATTGGAATGCACTGCAGGCGTGTAAGGAGGATACAGATTTTGGTAAACAGGTGCATGCATAAGCTACTTACAATAGAATGGATGGATAGAATTAAGAATGAAAAAGTATGGAAAAGAACACAGCAGAACAACAATCAAGTTTTAGGGCGACCGTGTGTGTGGCAAAACAACAATCAAGTCTAAGGACACAGCAATACATTTCCAGTCTCACACAAATCATGCTGACCACAAAAAGACAACAGTCAACAGCACACACGACAAAAATCTCAAACCGACATTGACCGGACGAACAAAGTCTTTTAAAATATCCATCAAACTTACTCTCCTGGCTACTTTCTCTACCAAGCTACTGGCAGGAAACGATGCAACGTCCCTGACCTTCAACTCTCCAGACTTGCTCCCAAGGTACTGCTTGCCTCCCATCGGGACATGGCTGGCCACGTTGGACCAGATTCCACCATTAGATTCAATTTCCCCAGACACAGAAGAGTTCCTATTGCAAAAATTACTATCATTAACCGAGGAACTTTCAATCCCTCTAAAATTTCTTGAAGATGCCAAAGAAAAGTCAGAAGGTTGGGATGTAGTAGTTGTGGTGGATGAGGAGGAGGAGGGGAGGGATGGGGGAAATACGACAGTGTCCTTATTGTCATTGGACGAGCCATGAAGAACCAGCTGCTCTACGATGTGATCTGTGAATTTTTTACCACAAGCGGTGATCGGATCGAATGTATTGTGGTGTCCGTTTTTAGTCTCTGGTCTAGACGACGACGACGACAATGACAATGATGATACAGATGTGGATGGAAGAGGGGGTTTGATCGGGGAAGGCCTGTGTAAACGAGGACCAGGAACCATGGCAGACCGTTGTCTAGGAGGACTGATCTCACTGGTCAGCGCCTTGTACAACGTGTGTGACTTATGGGCTTGTCCACTAATTGGAAGGGGGAAGGAGGTGTTGATGGGGGGTGGGGGAGGGAGTGGCTGTTTGGACGGGTTCATTTCACCCCAGGGGTACCGAATGGGCTTGTCTTCCATTTTAGCACCAATTCTATCAACATCACCGATATTGGAATGGGGCTTTACTGGTGATTGTTGATGATTTTGATCATCCAGAGAGGCAGCTCCATGATTAGAAATTGGACTTTCGGATGAAATCTGCGTGAATTCTTTCTTCGCCATGGCTAATTCCTCTTCCTGTCTGGCCTCGACCATCATTCGCTGAGTCCACTTTTTCTTGACCTTACCCTGCGTAAAAGGCTGCTGCTGCAGAGGCTGCTGGGATTGGGAATAGGAGGACATCATGGAGGACGTAACACTTGCCGCAGGTGGACGTGAATGGACATCACGATTTAGCGGCTGAACTTTCGTAAAATCATTTAAGCAACACGAGTTATCAGAGCATCTATTAGAAGATGCAGGAGATACTGAAAGACAATTTGTAGATAATGATGATGATGATGAAGGTGAGGTAGGCGCAAGTGTTGGGGCTGCCTGTAACAAAGAAGCAATCTTACTCCTTTCATAGAGAGCTGTGTCAACTCTATCCCTTGAAGGACTGACACTCAACTGAATCGAGTCCTCATTAGCTGCCCCTGGATTTGATGGTGAGAGAAATTTACAACTGGACAAAGACACATCGTCCCTGACACTGACTGCCGATATGTTCTGCCTTCTGTCTGACCTTGAAGTCAATTTGCCTTCCATGATGACCGGCGATACCGAAGGCGATGACGAGGATGACACCGAGTCTGTAGCTGAGGATGAACGTTTCCTCTTCCCATTCCTAGCTTCAAGAGACTCCTTCACACACCCTCTCACCCCTTCCCTTCCACCACCCCTCGTCTGTTTCCTACTTAGTTTCTTCTTCTTGGGAACACCATCGATCTGACTCAAATCTAGGGGTAACTCGTGACCCCCCGTGACTGCTTGTTGTCGATCTTTGAGGCTGACAACGGTATTAACATATCTACTATTATTCGGGCTAACAGAGCTCAGACCCTGTTGATGTTTCCGGCCGTTATCATCGGCCAGAGGAGACAATGACTGGTTTTGCCACTGCCTGGCACGTTTTTTAGGCGGAGCAACAGCAAAAGGTGACAGACACTGTTGTGGTCGGTCAGAGGGCTCCTCTGTGCCGTTGTACAGCTCAGTGGTGCACATCTGAAATATCAAAGGAAACGAGAACTCAATAAGGAATTCATCTAACCCAGACCTGCCCACTTGAAAGTCCAAAAATGTGTAATTTTTAGGAAAGTCCAAAAATGTGTAATTTTTAGGAAAGTCCAAAAATGTGTAATTTTTAGGAAAGTCCAAAAATGTGTAATTTTTAGGAAAGTCCAAAAATGTGTAATTTTTAGGAAAGTCCAAAAATGTGTAATTTTTAGGAAGCTCTAAAAATTTGTAATTTTTAGGAAGCTCAAAAAATTTGTAATTTACAGGAAAGTCTAAAAATGTGTAATTTTTAGGAAAGTTTAAAAATGTGTAATTTTTAGGAGGTCAACATAGCACAGCTGGCAAAACTACATATCACATGTATTAGGCAATGGAATGGGGAAGGGGGAAAGGAATGCAATTCATTTTCCTAACTAGCTCCCTTTTGGCAATCTAAAAAAAATAAAATTCACCCTTTTAGCCTACAAGAAATTGTCAAAATGGCGGATTTTTTTAGATGCCCGCCTAAGGCGTGCAATGCGAGTGCCATAGAGGGGTCCGGGGGCATGCTTCCCCGAATAATTTTTTTTTAATTGACGTGAGATTAGAGCCATTTGGAGCCACTTTGGCATCAAAATTATGATTTTTGTTAAGCACTCCAATAAAAAAAATTTCCCCCGGATATTTCTCTTGGTTTTTGACAAGTGCGGATTTTTCACTGATCATTAAAAATGCGGAAATCCGCATAAAAGAGGAAGCACTGATAGGAAAATATTTTGTGAAAAACTGTCTTTCCCATCAAATAGCATCAGCCTTTAAAATCATAAAGGAGTATATGATGACACACATACAACTGATCTGACTTTTAGCCAGAAAATCTGATGAAAACTCAATTTTTCCAGAGCTAAAATGGATGATTTTTTTTTGTGTTGTCTAAATGACGTGTGTGAATGTTACTGCTCGAAGCTCGAAGAAATAAAATAATAACGTGAAGTTGAATGTAAGCTTCAATTTATTTACAAAAAACAGATCAATTGAGCGATTCGGGTTTCCCCTTTATCAACAAAACAGGATGATTGAAACACCACCGATGAATGAGATGATGTGGTAGTGGCGTATTTAAGATGAATCATTCAACTTCACGTTATTATTTATTTCTAAATGAGATGAGAACTGTAATACGCTTCAACAGTCGTAACGTCACTTCCCTCGTAATGACGCATGGTCACTTAGTAACTGGCTCTAAACTATCGGAACAATGGCGAATACCCTTATGAAATATTTCTCCGACTTACATAAAACCATATCGAGTGGGGAAAAAAAAACACATTATAAATCTTGTCATGTTTTGACTTTTACACATTCTGACCACAAGGCATATGAAAAGTTCTAGCCAGCATGAAGAACAAAAAGTACCGATTTTCTTTGTTTAGAACCACGATGGCCGCCGTTGCTGGGCGCCGTGACATCAGACTATTGAATCCAATTGTGAGAGGTTAGGCAGGAATGACGAATGTAAAAATGAGAGGAAAAACGTCAAACCCGTGACAGACTGTAAAAAGCAATAAACAAAAAATGAATATAACAACTTCAAAAAAACAACAAAACACGGAACGTTTCGGGCTCAAAACCCTTCTTCAGCTAAAATTTTTTTTTTTTTTAAATAACAAAAAAACAATAAGGACATAAATACATTACTAAACTCCAGATAGACGACAGAGATATTTTGTAGGTCCTCTCTGTAGAAAAATCTTGGAAAGTAAACCAAAAAAAAAAAAAAGGCATTAGATATGTAAGTAAGTAGGTCTAAATTGAACGGAATTAAAACAACGCGTAAGATTATCGATTGCAGAGTTTGATGATTATCTAGAGTATTCAATAAATTTGTAAAGACGAACGAATGACCCCCAATGAGTCCTGACTTGGAATTCAAACTCAATGGACTACAGTATTTGGTCAGTGATGTCCAACGTGGTTTGTAAGGGCCCCGACATCAGTTTACACAGAGAAGCAGAGTGAAAAAGAGTCAATTCAAAATGCATGGGATGACGTTTTTTTTTTTGTTTTCAAGGGTTTCACGGCGCTTGCAACACATTTAGGTTATATCAGCGCCAGTAAAAAGGCTATGTGGTCTAGTGGTATGACACTCGCTTTCAGATCGGAAGGTCCTGGGTTCGAGCCTCGCTCGACGCATAGTTGAGTCCTTGGAAAAGACTCTTTAATCACATTCTCTCACCGTATTCAGGTGTAAAATGAGTACCTGGCCGTTAACAGCGTTGTCTTTGTCCGAAAAATTGTAATATCGCCTAACAGGCGTCATGTCTCGTCCTACATGTTAAATGTTGCTGTTGACCAGGGACCCCTTGTAAAGCGCTTTGAGCACGTTAAGTGGATATTGCGGTATATAAACGCTCAATATAAAATGGAAGAAAATGGGACAGTAAAAAGTTCTAGAATTACAATTAAAGCACCAAAGAAAAAGTAAGACATAGGGGAACTGGGAACAAATAGGGATCAGATGTAGATTCCAAGAGCATACCACCAATGTACTTAGTTTGAGATCACCTATAAGTCTCATCCCGTTACAAGCACAAGATCCAACAAAGAGGAATACACTCAAATGCTTGCATTATACATTCGAAATAACACATTTAATATAACATAACAGAGATGATTTACAACGAAAAAAAAAAATATCATCTCCCAAAACAATAACTATGCATTTGACTGTTTCCCTCCCAGCTAGGACTCAAGCCAGGGCCTGGACAAAACCAAGTAATCGCATTCCAAGACAAAGACTGAAAGCAAGTTGGAAAACAGATATAAGGGGATAGAAGACACAGCAAGTACCTCCCTGCCCACTATGGGAGGTCAGGAACCCCACCCAGATATAGGGGGATAGAAGACACAGCAAGTACCTCCCTGCCCACTATGGGAGGTCAGGAACCCCACCCAGATATAGGGGGATAGAAGACACAGCAAGTACCTCCCTGCCCACTATGGGAGGTCAGGAACCCCACCCAGATATAGGGGGATAGAAGACACAGCAAGTACCTCCCTGCCCACTATGGGAGGTCAGGAACCCCACCCAGATATAGGGGGATAGAAGACACAGCCAAGTACCTCCCTGCCCACTATGGGAGGTCAGGAACCCCACCCAGATATAGGAGGATAGAAGACACAGCCAAGTACCTCCCTGTCCACTATGGGAGGTCAGGAACCCCACCCAGATATAGGGAGATAGAAGACACAGCAAGTAGTACCTCCCTGCCCACTATGAGAGGTCATGAACCCCACCCACTGCATGGTATGAAATCGCAAACTCAAAACACTAGAAAATCCATTCCATCTTAGAAAAGAGGCTACGCACAGTCATAAAGTAAAATAGGGGATTGAAAAATCCCATCGAAATTTGAGAATTACATCAAAATTTTCGAAGTGGCAAATTTGACACAATTGTCCAACGAATATATTTTCCTGAAAAAATTTGTGTACACAAAGTTCAATAAATTTTGTTTGATTGTGATGAAATTTCAGTCTTATATCAGGTCTGACTTGAAAATGAAAATGGACATCATGTCCTAATGGAATGTCCAAGGTACAACCAGTTGAGAAGGAACATCTGGCCTGACCCAACCCCATACTCAAAGAAGCTGTACGGCAGTGAGAACGACCTCAGGACCACTGTGGGCTTCATTCACCAGACCGGACTGACCATGTGACGTGACGGGAATGAAGAAGAAGAAGTATCAGGTATGGTCAGGTGGCAATTACAGGCTTATAAAGGATTATCACATTTTCCCTTTTTTATTTCTCGCACCCGATATTAAAATCCATGGATATCGCTATAGAGAGAGAGTTAGAGAGAGAGAGAGAGACTGGGAGTGAGATAGATAGATAGATAGATAGATAGATAGATAGATAGATAGAGAGAGAGAGAGAGAGAGAGAGAGAGAGTTAGCGAGATTTTTTTTTTTTTGTTTGTTTGTTGCTTTAGTTCTCTTCCAACACAATTGAGGTTATATGAGAGACCGCTGAAACAAAAAAACAAGCAATCTATAACAAAAATAGTACAAATGTAAATCAAAATCATAACCTAAAGATATCATAAGCTAAATTATAAATAACCAAGAACAAACAGGCAGAAGATTTACAGAAAAAAAATATATCCCCTGTCAAAAATACAATCACAAACCAAAGAAGCAGGATATGCTAGTAAAGAGAAGAAGAAACGACATCACTATGGGATCGTACACCCATGCGAACATCATAGGTATATGATTCAAGGGTGATGCTCCCATCCAACCACCCGCAGAGTTAGAGAGAGAGAGAGAGTTAGAGAGAGAGAGAGAGAGAGAGAGAGAGAGAGAGTTAGAGAGCAAGAGAGACTGGGAGTGAGATAGATAGATAGATAGAGTTAGTTAGTGAGAGAGAGAGAAATTTGAATGGATTGAAGTTATTGTTAGGCCCTAGAGCTTTATTTTATAGAGGAGTGGGCGCAATATAAATAAATTTCATTATTATTATTATTATTATTATAGCACAATACCCAATAAACATGCTCAAAGTGCTTTACAAGGGATCCCTAGGCAACAGCACCACTTAACGTGCCTGTTAAGAGATATTACATTTTTATTTTTTTGGATAAAGACAAAAGCTGTTAAGTACTTATCTTACACCTGAGTACGGTGAAAGAATATGAGTAAAGAGCCTTTACCGAGTTCCCAACCATGCGCCGATCAGAGCAGGTCTCGAACCCTGGACCTTCCCCAATCAAGATGTTTTGTGGACCCCCTGCCCTGCCAACCCCGCAATGAATTGAAAGGGTAACGGTTTTGTTACATCTGGTTGAAATCACTTTGCTGCACACTGGTTTCCTATCTAAAAGGTAGCAAGCAATTGCAATTGTCCAGATCTATACAACACCAGAATAAACTCGGGTCTCGCTTGGGAATTTTGACCATGGTAGACAAATTCTCTTCAAGCCGTACTTTGATATATTTTGATAATGAATTAGTGATGACAGAAGAAAAAGATGGAAAAGAAGAAGAAGAAGAAGAAGAAGAAGAAGAAGAAGAAGAAGAAGAAGAAGAAGAAGAAGAAGAAGAAGAAGAAGAAGAAGAAGAAGAAGAAGAAGAAGAAGAAGAAGAAGAAAAGACAGAAGTAAGATGTGGAACTTGGACAATGACAGAAGAAGAAGAAATAATTAAGGTAGAATAAAAATAAAACAACTGGTTTGAAATGACCAACGTTCCAAACCACAGGCCAAGGTCAATCCAAATAATCAATAAATATTTCATGTATCCCGTGTTAGAAACGAATACGGCGGAGTAACAGTATAGTTGGTTATTTATTGGTTAAATGCTTAAAACACTGACGAGTGTGAACAGTATTTAAAATATATAACAAGTGATTGGATGGTTACGACGTGCATATATACATGCAGGTCTGACACCCGAACCAAATTATGGGCCTAATTTAACATTGTAGTAATGGACAATATTTTGCATCATTTTTATTTAAAATTAAAAAATAAAATATTTCCATTATAACAAAAAAAAAATGTGCCCATAATATAAATATAATGAATTGGGTTATCAGACCTGCAAATAAGTGCACGTCGGATGAATAGCCTACATATTATTAACTATCCTTAGTCTTTGTTTTTATTTTTGTTAACATTTTGAGTTTAGTTATAGTTTTAGTTTTATTATTTTTAACCAAACATTTAAAGCGATGTGAGTTTGAGTTACAGTTACTGACTGGGTTACAAAATGAGAATGTTGAATTCATCTCACCAAACTGTTGACGCTTAGCATCTTCTGGTCTGCGCACTCCAGCAGACGACGAGTGGGTTTCACAATTCTCCTGCTACGATTTTCCATTGTGTTGTGTGAATACCTACTGTTTTACAAGTTGGAGAAATTATGTTAAGTATGAGTCAATTCTATAAATAGACGACGACTGCCGACTGCAACATGAATGATGAACGTCCACTCCGCCGGTGTCTCGATGATGATGATAGCAATGGCATCAGCTGATCGTCGTAGACTTGCGAGTTCATCGAGTACATAAAGCCAAAAACAAAACAACAGTCATTGTTCCATCAAGTCGACAGAACAACTTCAATAGGCGAGGAATGTGTCCATTATTGAGAAGTTGTCACCTCACTCAGCACTGTGCTCAATCCGTCGGTATTATGAATACGCCAATTGTACAAACACGATGTGGTATCTTCAAAATAAATCAATGAAAAGTAAATGGCGCGGAACGCACTGACCTAAACAGAACGAAAAAGAGGGTATAAATCAAACCGGTCAACCAACCAATCAGCGATCAGGATTTAGTTCGCTAGTTTCTATAAATAGTGGACTTGCCCGGATGGCGTTTCGACTGCCGGCATGACCAATATCAAGGTGAAGGTCGAATCGCGACACAAGGCATGCCGTCCTGCCGGCGAGCAGTTGAAGACCAATGACAATGAACCACCCCCCCCCCCCCCCCCCCCAAACCAAACTGCTGCTGATTCCACGACCACTTGGAATTAGAATTTATACGTATGATCTCAACTACGAAAGATTCACTCTCTACATATTTCTAGAAAATTCGGGTTAAACCAAATAAATTATAATTCAAAATACCCAATCTTTCATCTCGGTATATCTCGTCACAGCCTTGCGAGACCTACCCCGCCAAATTATTTCCTCAAGAAACACCTAGCCTAAATTTTGGAGAAAAAAAAAAACACAAAAAAACTAAACTTTTTCTTTAAGTCTCGAAAAATATTTTAATTCGTTCCCATGAAAAATCACTTAACTGAACTTAATATTTTTAGGGGGGGGGGGGGTGTTTTTTAATCAACCATTATTCTTTCAGAAACTCCAACAGCCTCAATCTCAACCATTTGAAATGATTTATCATATTATCCCCCAATATTTATGCAAATGTTCTCATACCCCCCCCCCCCCCCCCCCCCCAATAAAAAAAATCAAAGTATTCAAAACTTGCAACAATCCAAAATTTCAAATTTTACATTCATTGAATTGCTCGATCTAGTAGAGGGTGTGAAAAATCTTGAAATTCCTATGAAAATCATTTGTTTTGGCTACTCAGATTCTCATCTCGATGGAGACGATATTTAACGATCTTTTATCACCCCCCCCCCCTCCCTTTTTTTTTTTTTGTTTGTCTACAAACTCTTGACTTTTTGCATTCAGCATATTTTTATTTTAGTCAACATTCCCATATTTTTGACTTCAACGCGTCATTAAAATAATACAAGAAATCATCATTGGTTGACCAGCCTGTTGTTTGTCCTGCATTTTCACCAACGCCGAATTCAAAAGCACGACATAATTCTTACGGACAAAACTAAATGGATTCAAATATATATTATTATAATAACACGTAATATGTCTTAATCAATCTATTATCTAACACAAATTACACCCCCCCCCCCCTTCCCCCAGCCAATTTTTTTTTTTTTTAATCATAGTATTCAAAACTTGCATCAATCCAAAAATCAAATTTTACATTCACTGAATTAATGGAAATTGCTCGACCTTATTAGTAGAGGGTGTGAAAATCCTGGAATTCCTGTCATAACTCACACATATACAAGTATAATAATAATAATAATAATAATAAATAATAAATAATAATAATAATAATAATAATAATAATAATAATAATAATAATAATAATAATAATAATAATAATCACCTAATCTATCACTATCATCACACTATCACCGAACAAGGGCCGGTAGACACGGTTGAGAGAAACATTTAAATTTAAACAACTTCAATGACTCAATTGACCACTAGGGGGGTGCGAGTGCTGCGTGAAGAAATACACAAAGTGCACGCGCCTGCTCATTCGATGAGAAGGGCCTAATTGAGTGGAGTGACGGCTTGAGTCGGGCGGTAAGTAAGTAGGAAGTAACAGCCGACAGAACAATAGGACACCCCCCCCCCCCCTTTCCCCGAGCAGAGCCCCAACGCCTCGTTTTGCAAGATATGAAAAACAAGAATATTCTGTCATATTATTAGGTTACCTTTTTTTTTTTTTTTTTTTTTTTTTTTAAACCGCAGATAAATAATTTAGACAGCATCTTAAAGGGATTGGAATAATCTTTCGATTGAGCCTTAATCCCAGTAGTCAAAGGTTGAGAGACAATGAGAGGAGGAACGTTTTAATTTAAACATCTACCATGTCATTTCAAACTGCAACAAGTCAACTACCTGACCACTAGGGGGTGCTGCACGATATACACAAAGAGTGCACACTGCACCAGTCTGTGCACACTGCACACTGCCGGCTGATTCGATGATGAAGCAGGGCGGTAAGTAAGTAAGTAAGTAAGTAAGTAAGTAAGTAGGAAGTAAAAGCCGATAGAACAAAAAGGGGACACGCCCCCTTTCCCTGAACCGGCACCAGCGCCTCGTTTTGCAAGATATGAAGGCGAGAACATTCTGTGACAGACATTATTAGGTTATCTTTTTAAAAACAAAAAACAAAAAAACTGCAGATAAATAATTTAGACAGCATTTTAAAGGAATTGGAATAATCTTTCGATTGATATAAATTGTCATTCTGGTACTTGATGGAATACGACGAAATAAAATGGATGTAAGAGTAAGAAGACACACCCAAAAAATGTCCGCCTGAAGAACGTTTTAGCGGCAGTTTGCCGTACCTGACATGATGAAAGCACAAACACCCAGAGTGACGTGTCCACCGCGCCAGCCAATATGAAAATGAAAAATGCAAACATCAACTACAGCTCGTGTCCAACATTATATTGTGCCTATTTTAGTACACTGAACGCGGATGCCGAAATATCAACCAAAAACAAATACAAGCAACCTAAATATTATTATTATAGTCGAAGGCGGGAAGAAATGGAGGAAACAATGATAAAGGACGGAGAGAAGGGAGGGGGGAGGAGATACAGCTCTCGTTGCAGGTGGAAATAGACGTTATTTATGATGATCGATATGATGGAGAGACCAGAACAATAATTGAATTGAAAAACTTACAAAAGACAAAGACAGCAGCAACCTCTACAATAGTATTATTTAACATGCCAAGAATATAAATCGCCCAAAGTTACTTTAGATTGAACATCCATATGGATTCTAACCCAGGTGTTTGTAGGTGTGTGATAACCGACCGTAACTTTAGTTATGGGCTGGATTTTAAATCGGTGGACTTGCAAATGGAAGGCGGGAGGGGGGGGGGGGGCGACGATAATATTATGTTGGGTAAGTTTGGGAGTATTCCCATGACATCAACAATGAGCCCAAAACAATTCGCATTATCTGAGATGTCAATAATTCTATCACTATCACAAACTAACACAATCCTGAATTCAAACACGAATGATCAAATATTATTCTAACTCTATTTTAATTTAATCGACATATTCTAGAGTACACACCACTTGTTCACAGAATAGAAAACGTTTTTGCTTGTTGCTGTAAACTCACAAACACTTGAACTAAATGTCAACTTGTTGAATTGAATTGAAAAACCGGACGTGTCTTTGGGGAAGTCTGCAAAGCAAGCAAAAACCACCCAGAGACGAAAAGTTCATTCCTCTCTCACTGACGGACGGACGGAAAGTGGTTCGATTCGAAGTTCGTTCCTCTCTCACTGATACTGATACACGGAAAGTGATTGAATCTGGCGGACTGGATTCGCCAATTGCCATAGCATCGAAACCCCCCCCCCCCCACCAAATTATGATAATGTGTTGTTATTGTTTGAAGAGGCGACCAAACCAATCAGACGACACATTGAAAAACAACACTTGACATTGATTGGTCATTGGTTAGAAAAAAAAAAGGTCTCGCCCTGCGTGCGTGTGTGGTCGGTCAGTGAAACCAGCGCGAGTGCAACCAACGACCTGCCATAATTAATTTATGAATTTGATCTACCCGGCGCCACCCGGGGTCCATTAAAACACAAAAGCACCCGACAAGGTGGGCCACAGACGTAGAAATAGAATTGAATTTCAGACTATGGGACAACGTTTGGCGTCGTACGTACGTGATGTTACATCAAATAATTATCGATTTTATTTTAACGATACCAATATTGTAAATGTAAGCTCGAAGAAATAAATGACAACGTGAAATTGAATGCAAGTTTTAATTTCATTACGAACACAGATAAAATAAGATGAACAACGCCACTACCACGTTATCTCATTCATCTGTAGTGTTTCAGTCATCCTGTTTGTTGAGAAAGGGGAAACCCGAAACGTCCATTTTATGTTTTCGTAATTCAATCGAAGCTTACATTCAATTTCACACTGGTTTATTTAAATTTCGATACCA
>NC_088373.1:30886481-30888981 GCF_034508935.2 Berghia stephanieae | reverse complement strand
AGTAGTGGTCGTGATGATGATGTGGTGCTGGTCGTTGTAGTAGTAGTGGTAGTGATGATGATGTTATAGTGGTAGTTGTTGTAGTAGTAGTAGTGGTAGTGATGATAATGTGGTAGTGGTGGTTGTAGTAGTAGTGGTAGTGATGATGATGTGGTGATGGTGGTTGTAGTAGTAGTAGTGGTAGTGATGATAATGTGGTAGTGGTGGTTGTAGTTGTAGTAGTAGTGGTAGTGATGATGATGTGGTGGTGGTGGTTGTAGTAGTAGTAGTAGTAGTAGTGATGATGTGGTGGTGGTGGTTGTAGTAGTAGTGGTAGTGATGATGTTGATGTTGCAGTGGTGGTTGTAGTAGTAGTAGTGGTAGTGATGATGATGTGGTGGTGGTGGTTGTAGTAGTGTAGTAGTAGTGGTAGTGATGATGATGTGGTGGTGGTGGTTGTAGTAGCAGTGGTAGTGATGACGATGTGGCGGTGGTAGTTGTAGAAGTAGCAGTGGTGGTAGTGATGAAGATGAGGTGGTGGTGGTGCTTGCAGTAGTAGTGGTAGTGATAATGATGTGGTGGTGGTTGTAGTAATGGTGGTGGTAATGATGATGATGTGGTGGTGATGATGGTTGTAGTACAATGGTAGTGATGATGAACTGGTAGTGGTGGTTGTAGTAGTAGTAGTGGTAATCATGATGTGGTGGTGGTGGTGGTTGTAGTAGCAGTGGTAATGATGATGCAGTGGTGGTGGTGGTGGTTGTAGTAGTGGTAGTGATGATGTGGTGGTGGTGGTTATAGTCGTAGTAGTGGTAGTGATGATATGGTGGTGGTGGTGGTGGTGGTTGTAGTAGTAGTGGTAGTGATGATGATGTGATAGTGGTGGTTGTAGTAGTAGTGGTAGTTGCAGTGATGATGATGATGTGGTGGTGGTTGTAGTAGTAGTGGTAATGATGATGTGGTGGTGGTGGTTGTAGTAGTAGTGGTAGTGATGATGTGGTGGTAGTGGTGGTTGTAGTAGTAGTGATAGTTGTAGTGATGATGTGGTGGTGGTGGTAGTAGTTGAGTAGTGGTGTGTATGATGTGTGGTGGTGGTGGTAGTAGTAGTAGTGGTAATGTACGATGTAATGGTGGTTTGTAGTAGTAGTGGTAGTGATGATATGGTTGTAGTAGTAGCTGTAAAGATGATGTGATGCTGGTGTAGTTGTTGTAGTAGTAGTGGTATTGATGATGATGTGGTAGTGGTGGTTGTAGTAGTTGCGGTGATGATGATGTGGTGGTGGTGGTGGTGGTTGCAGTAGTGTGGTAGTGATGACGATGTGGTGGTGGTGGTTGCAGTAGTAGTGGTAGTGATGATGATGTGGTGGGTTGGTGAGTTGGGGGGCAGGTAGTGTGGTGGGTGGTTGTTGATAGTGGGGTGGGGATGATGTGTGGTGGTTGGAAGGGGGGGGGGGGGGGGGGGGCGGGGGTATCCTTGGAACAAATTGACCTCACCGGAATTTGACGGAAGTTGCCCGGAGCCCGGAATTTTTGGCTCCAGACCGGAGTTTTTTCCGGTGAAACCGGACTTTTGGCATCACTGGCGCTGTATAAATGTGTATTATTATTATTATATTATTATTATTATTATTATTTATTATTATTATTATTATTATTATTATTATTATTTTACATTTAGTATTCATTCGATTCAGACATAATCATTGCATATTTATTGTACATTGTCGATTTACATTCGTATTGATATATATCTGAATTCAAGTTGTTTGAACTGTCTGTAATTATACAATGCAATTGTATAGATTCTGATTAATTTTGAAACTTCTGTATATGTCAGCTGTAATATTATGATAGGATTTATATTCCTATAATATTCAGCTGTTAATAAGATTAGATAAGATATTATTATTATTATTATTATTATTATTATTATTATTATTATTATATTATTATTATTGGTATTATTATTATTGGTATTATTATTATTATTATATTATTATTATTATTATTATTATTATTATTGGTATTATTATTGGTATTATTATTGGTATTATTATTGTATTATTATTTATTATTATTATTATTTATTTTATTATTATTATATTATTATTATTATTATTATTATTTATTATTATTATTTTATTATTATTATTATTATTATTATTATTATTATTATTATTATTTCATATTACGTAATATATGACTACTTCAAAACCACACATCTATTTCATATCATTACAAACATCCTGACTTCTGTAATAATATAATGTAAAGCATTGTTATTTCCAATTAAACATTTTAGAGTCCTATAATGCCGCCCACTATACATAGTTCGAAGTTGACGTCACTCAGGTCTTTGTTATTGTTTTTTTGCCATCCGCGTTTATGAGTACTTCTCACTAAACTGTATTAACCTGACTATAAAAGTTCTGATTACATAAAGTTTTGTGTCTTGGTCCGTTATACTTCCGGATGGCAATGTTGTGAGCTCCTTAGCCAAGCGCATACTATCTATATCAAT
>NC_088373.1:30866481-30883981 GCF_034508935.2 Berghia stephanieae | reverse complement strand
AGATCGATATTGTATCGATACATGGTTGATGCAAGACCAAGACGACCGCGTCGTCAGAAAGAAAGAAAATAAAAAAAGGGTCTAAAAATTAGATTTAAAGAAAGTAGAAAAAAAAAAAAAAAAAAGAAAGAAAAAAAACTCCTCATCAACCAGTACGGCCACATTGTCGGGTGCTTTAATCGCCACCGGCGGTACTGGGTTCGAATACATTTAAAATGACACGTTTACATTAACCCACTCAACCCCAACACCGACTATATCCGTAGTTTACCCCCCGGGGTTACCTTTACCCCATGCCTATTTATTTAGCAATGACTATCCCGCACAAATCTTTGGGCCTCTTTTTCGCTCACGAAGTGCCCGAATTCGCGACAAAATATGGGACGAAGCCATTTCGTATATGCTATTTAAAAAAATTAATTACGACGCTGTTTATCGATGAATATGACTGAAAGTTGGCACACAGTTAGAAAAAATGTCATTGTAGATTATGTCAAGCGACAAAACTCGTGTGATTACCAGAAGACCGTTAAAAATAGATTTTTACTCTTTGGAGTAAAATATTTCTAAAACTACTGGGCATGGAGGTTTTGTCGCTGACAAGGTAATACATGAACATTTCTTCATTTTGGTTGTAAAATTTCATATGAATATGACGAGTACTTTTCCCGTATTTTACAAAACACCATCCTTAGTTTCAATCTTTTAATCCACTTATTACGCAAGATACAACCAAAGGTAAAAAAAAAAATGCCGAAAAAGCGTCCCATATTTTCGCGTTTTTTTTCCTCTTTGCGGGTCATCCAAATAAATGACACCTTTGAAACTGCATAACTTGTTTATTTATGAATGGATTTTCAAAATTCAAAAACATTTTTACTCATTGGAGAATGGGCTTTGATTTTTGACAAAAAATTTCCTCAAAAAGAGAAAAAAACATTTTTCATAGTCATTGCTAATTTATTACATTTTTTTCTGAGACAAACTATAGGCGTACTATCAAAGCTAATGTTTTTTTTTTTAGTTTTTGCGTGTTCATCATCATCCATGGTGGCTTGTGCTCTTGAGCACGTTGCCGGTCAGCTGTCTCCACGAATCACGATCCTCTGCGGTGCGCATGAAATCTGTGTTGCTTTTTAAGTCACATTTGGCCATTCTTAGGTTATTTAGATAAGTCATTCTTTGTCTTCCTCTAGCTCTCTTTCCTTCGATCATCCCAGATGTTACCAACTTTTCTATTCCGCCTCTTCTCCACACATGTCCCAGAAACCGTAACTGCCTCTTTCTGATGGCATCGATCAACATTCTTCCCTTTCTCACCTTCTTCAACACATCCTCGTTCGTACACCCGTCTTTCCATGATACCCTCAACATTCTTCTATACACCCATGTTAATAGTAGTTGAATAAAACTATCTATGTACCTTCATGCTCATTTTTAATACATTTTTTTTCTCTCCAATTTTGAAAAGTAGCCAAAATATCTAGGATTGATTGAGTTAAGATCAGAAGGCCAGCGTTGTCAAAAGTCTAAAGGGAGATTAAAAAAAAAACAAACAAAAAAACAAAACAACAACAACAACAATTAAACAAACTGATCAACTCGTTTTAGCCCACATTGTAGGGTGTTTTGATTGCCCCCGGGCGGCACTGGGTTCGAATTCATGAAATGACATGATGTTTACTTTAGGATTAGGGCGCCCACGTTGTCAAAAGTCTAAATGTAGATTTTAAAATGCAAAACTAAAACAACCTCATTAACTAGTTTTCCCTACATTTTGTAGGGTGTTTTTATTGCCCCCGGGCGGCACTGGTTCGAATTCATAAATGACGGCAGGCCCATGCACAAGGCGTATGTATGTATGTTTGTATGTATGTATGTATGTATGTATGTATGTATGTATGTCCAAACTAAATTTGAAAAGTACTTTCCTTTATGCATGGAAATAAATGCTCTTGGATATAAATCCGAGGTTATCGTTCTTTCTGTAGGTAGCCTCGGCTATGTCCATGGTAGATTTGTGAATGGCTTAAAGATTCTGGGCATTAAAAGCAAAGAAGCAAAAGTCCTTTCAAAATATATAAGCAACAGTGCCATCATTGGCTCTTACAAAGTTTGGAGACAAAGATGTAAAATTCATCATAATTAGTAGCACTACATATTTAATAATATAGATATTTGTCTATTTATATATCCCTCTATCTATATGTATCCATCTATTTGTCAAATATTCCAAATATATCAATTTGTATATGATTGTAATAATCGATTTAATTTTTCATTACTGTTTATTATTATTATTATTATCATCATCATCATCATCATCATCATCATCATCATCATCATCATCATCATTATTATTATTATTATTATTATTATTTATTATTATTATTATTATTATTATTATTATTATTATTATTATTATTATTATTATTATTGTCATTATTATCATCATCGTAATTATTAGTACTGTTGTTATCATCACCACAATTATCAACATTATTATTAATATTATAGTGATAGGGATTATTATTATTATTATTATTATTATTATTATTATTATTATTATTATTATTTATTATTATTATTATTATTATTATTATTATTATTGTTGTTGTTATTATTATTAATATCATTGCTACCGTTGTTACTCTCATCGTCGTCGTCTCCATCACCGCCATAGCCACCACTGTTATTGTCATCATCGTCTTCATCATCATCATCATCATCATCATCATCATCATCTTCATCGTCATCATCGTCATCATCGTCGTCATTATCATTATCATCGTCATCAACACTAATATCATTATTACCTCTGGGACATTCTGTGGCAGAGTCTGAAACTTCACTGTTCAAATTAATACTCCAGCTCTATACATTGTACATTATTTTAGGAAATGGTATTATGTCAATGAATATGTTACCCTTGTTACATTATCATGTATATTTCCTGAAATAAACAATTTTGATATGTATGTATGTGTGTATGTGTCATATCGATCGTTGACCAAACACGCAAGGGGGGGGGGGGGGGGGGGGGGGCAGGGCGGACCTTTTCTAGCCGATGACCAATCAACGTCAAGTGTGTTTTTCAAATGTGTCGTCTGATTGTGTTAGTCGGTTGTCTTTCCAAACAATAACACACGTCATTATTTGTCGGGCATAGTGGTGATGGTGTGCGTTTAGCTAAAAGACTAACAACATTCGCCAGCCGGATATAACGTAACGTGCCACACACACACACACACATACACACATACACACACACATACACACACACACATACACACACACACACCCACACACACACACCCACAAAACTATGTATGTTTTTAAGGGTTTTACGGCGCTTGCAACACATTTAGGTCATATCAGCGCCAGTAAAAAAGGAAGAAAATGGGATAGTAAAAAGTTCTAGAATTACAATTAAAGCACGCAAAATAAAGTACGACATAGGGGAACTGGAAACTGGAAACTATGTATGTGTAACATTGAACGTTAATATCTAGATTGATACAAGTTAGTGAGAATCAACTATCCTGTCCCGTCCTAAATATTAAATGTTGCTCTTGACCAGGGACCGCTTGTAAAGCGCTTTGAACGTTAATCTGCCGTAATGTGGTCTTGTGGTATGACACTCGCTTTCGGATCGGAAGGTCCTGGGTTCGAGCCTCGCTCGGCGCATAGTTGAGTCCTTGGAGAAGGCTCTTTACTCACATTCTCTCACCGTACTCAGGTGTAAAATGAATACCTGGCCGTTAACAGCGTTGTCTTTGTCCGAAAAATTGTAGTATCGCCTAACAGGCGGCATGTCCCGTCCTACATGTTAAATGTTGCTGTTGACCAGGGACCCTTGTAAAGCGCTTTGAGCACGTTTAGTGGATATTGCGTTATATAAAAGCTCAATTTTTTACATTTTATTTATTTCCAAGGACTCGGCGACTCGCCGCTTGGAGCTGGACTCGAACCCAGGACCTTCCGATTCGAAGACGAATGTCATACCACGTGACCACATAGCGACACAAAAAATTCAATACGTGCCGGAATGTAATTGGATTTTCATAGTCTGATGTCACGCCGCCCGGCAATGGCGGCCATCTTGGTTCTAAACAAAGAAAATCGGTACTTTTAATTCTTCATGCTGGCTAGAACTTTTCATATGCCTTGTGATCAGAATGTGTAAAAGTAAAAACATGATCAAATTTATGGGGTCTTTTCCTCTGGATACGCTTTTATATGCTAGCCGGGGAAATATTTCATACGGGCGTCCGCCATTGTTCCGATAGTTTAGAGCCAGTGTTACTAAGTTACCATGCGTCATTAGGAAGGAAGTGACATTACGACTGTTGAAGAGTATTAGCCTTTATAGATAGAATGAAGATGACGTCACTCAGGTCTTTATTGTTTTTTTTGTTTTTTTTTTGCCATCCGCGTTTGTGAGTACTTCTCACTAAAATGTATTAACCAGACTATAAAAGTTCATGGTTACACATAGTTTTGTGTGTTGGTCCGTTAAACTTCTGAATGGCAATGATGTGAGCTTCTTAGCCAAGAGCATACTATCTATACCAGCGAATGTTGTGCCTTTGCACTTGTAAAGTATAAAACGCATTGAGCAGTGTTAACCTTTAGGAAAGGCTGCCTCTATTCTCCCCCCCCCCCCCCCCCCCCCCCCCCCCGGCCGATTGGATTACCGAAAAAAACGTCGCCGGCTTTTTGCGATTTGGATTTGATTGATTTTTTTTTATTTTATTGTGCAACTTGTGACAAGAAACTTAACAAATTACTGCATTACAACCTTTGGATTAAACATACAACAATTGTGGACTACTGGACTACTATTATGAAGACTAGCATCCGGGGGGTGAGAATAGTCACTTTGTTTAGGAAATAATCATTTGTTACATTGAATGACATAATCAGTCGGATTGTGAAAAGATTTGAACTCAGATTTTGCCAAATCTAGTCAGAGGATCAATTTTAATCAAAAATGATTTCTTGTCATAAATGATTAAATCAACCCTTTTGTTTTTACATCTTCGGGAAATATCAAACCTTAATTTCAATTCTAAATATTTTTTACAGCTAGTCAAGTTGAAAAGTATGAAATTTGAGAAAAGTTTCTGGATACCTTTTCCATACATCTGACCATAACTTCATTTCAAATCACCCGATTTACTTCAAATAAAGATATTAACTCATTCAACCCTAACACCGAGTTGTTTTTATTTCAGACCGAGACAACGCTGTTCATAAAATAAAATAGCCAAGTAATCTTTTTTTACGATGAGAGAATGTGAGTAAAGAGCCTTTTCCAAGGACCCAACTATGCGCTGAGCGCGAGGCTCGAACCCAGGACCTTCAGATCCGAAAGCGAGTGTCTTGGGAAAGATTACTTGGCTATTTTATTGTATCAACAGCGTTGTCTCGGTCTGAAATAAAAACAATTGTAATGCGACATCGAATCGCCTAACAGGCGTCATGTCTGGTCCTACATTTTACACGTTGCTGTTGGCAGCAGCTTCTTATGGTTCACACTATTATGTTATGACGATCGACCCAATCAGCAAAGTCCGGTCCGCATTCGTGCACCGTCGCGAACCCGCCCGGTAGCATCGTCACAACACACCTTTCGACTAGATGCTCTGCCGTTTCGGGTTCTTGCCCACAGCGTGGACATAAAGGACAGGAAGTTAGACCCCACTGATGTAACGCACCGGCCGTTAGGCAGCTCCTCGACCGAAGCCGATTCGCAGCTACCCAGTGTCTCCTCTTACTGGTATCAAAGCCTGGCAACTTCTCACCAAGCTTAGAGGAGTGTAGGTCCCCGCCCCCGAGGGATTGAATTCGTCCAAACCGACTTCCATCTCGTATGTGCAGCTCTGTCCGTAGTCAGGGATTCTGCGTACAAGGGTTGCCGGGACTTATTTCGGCTCGAAACGGGGGCACCGTTCATTATGCGCATGAGAGGGGTATCCCCATTCCCTCTCTCTTTGATCTTACTCAGCCAGTTTCCCGTAATGGTCTCCCTCCGGACATCGGGGGGCTGGATCGCTGCCATCACCGGGCCCCATTCTCTAGGGGTTGTTGCTAGCGTTCCCGACACTATGTGCATCGACTTGCGAAGTTTTACATCCACCTTCTCAACGTTTCTGCTTCTACCCCACACTGGAGCGCAATACTCCGCGGTGGAATAGCATAATGCCAGGGCGGATGTTCTCAGGAGCGCTTGGCTAGCGCCCCAAGTCGATCCCGCCAGCTTCCTCAGAAGACTATTCCGCTTCTCTATCTTCCGGGCAACCCCTTCGAGATGAACCCGATAGGTAAGGCTGCGATCCAGCGTCACCCTAGGTATTTTGGACGCGGCTCATATGGGAGTGGCTGGTCCCCGACTAGGACATTCAGTTTACGGGTGTGCCAACCACTGCATAAGTGAAATGCAGTGGCCACGGTTTTTGAAGTGTTCATCTTCAGGTACCACTTGTCAAAGTAGGATTTGAGTCTGGTGACGTCCTCGCTGAGTACGCTCTCGAGACGGGTCCACACTTTACTCTGAGTAACGAGTGCCCAGTCGTCTGCGTATCCCAGCCTCAGGGAGGAAGTGTTCGGCATATCGCTAATGTAAACGTTAAACAACATTGGCGCAAGTACCGACCCCTGAGGGACCCCATTCTTCAATTTCCTAACTTTGCTCGTGGCGTCTCCCAGCGCGACGTGGAATTGCCTTTCCCCTAAGATCGAAGAGAACAACTTCAAGGTCTTTTTGCACCTTATGATTTTTGCAAGTTTGAGCATTAACCCATCGCACCAGACCGTATCGTACGCCGCTGATAGGTCTATAAACACAGCACCTGTTTGCTGTTTTCTCTCGAACCCGTGCTCAATATGCTCTGTAAGGGCAATGACCTGCTCCGTGGTGCACCTCCCTTCCCTGAAGCCTGCCTGCTCAGGTGGCAGGGCAGCGTCTAGGACCGGCCCCCATCGGTTTAATAGAACACGCTCCAACAGTTTGTAAAGACAGCTCAGCAGCGATATGGGTCTGTAACTGTCTGCCTCCTTCGCCGGCTTCCCTGGCTTCAGGATGGCAACTATCTTCGCATGCTTCCACACTTGTGGAAGCTTTCCGTTTGCAAGGATGTCAGACATTGCCTCTGCTAGCCAGGCCCGTGCCCTGGGGCCCAGATGCGTCACCATATCGGGATATACACCATCTATCCCAGCTGCTTTGCCGTTCTTCACTTCGCTAATGGCTGCACCCACTTCTCGGGGACTGAACGGGGCCGTCCAGTCCGACTCCTCCGCAGGTAGCGAGTCCAAAATCGTACGGTACGCCTTGCGGACACCGCGCTCAAAAGCCTGATTAGGGACCCGCTTGCTACGGTTCTTAATATTCTTGGCAATTGTGTCTGCCTCGCATTCCGGTGCAGCCTTCGCGAAATTCCGATCTGGGTCCAATTTCTTTATCAAACGCCAAGCGTGGCGGCTGGAGTGTGTAAAGTCGAGACTTTCCACGGTCTCCTGCCACCGTTGCTTCCTTCCCTCTGCCAGAGACTGGAGTAGTCTATCGGCTGTGTCCTGGGACTGGGTCTGCTGGTACTCTCGGTACAGCTCTTCCGACTCTGCTGTCCAGCAAGGGGTGTAGAATTTCCGTTTGCCCCGTGGAATAGAGCGTTGAGCGCTCTTAACCAGTAGCCTACTAAATCTGGTTATATTCTTGGACTTGGGAGGAATGGCAGGGCAGACCTGCTCGATATAGGAACTGAATTCCTCCCAGTCAGCCTTCCTGAAATTCCATCTGCAAAGTGGGAGAGACTGCACCCTCGGTATTGTCACCCCAGCTGTGACAAGAACCGGCCTGTGCTGGCTATGCGGAAAGTCCCCGAGGACTGTCCGCTTCACCTGCAACGGTTCACCGTTCGCGCCTTTCGTTACGAGGGTGAGGTCTGGAGTATACTCCTTCTTATGGCGGGTACCCTGAAGGTACCCTTGGCTGTAGGATCGTACACTAGGTGTAGATCATTACAGTCCATCCATGAGCGGAGTTGTCTTCCTGCCTCGTTGCAGTCTCGGTAGCCCCATTCGTGATGGTGGCTATTAAAGTCTCCCAGACAGATGGAAGGATGGCTGACCACCGGTACCGGTGGTGTAGTCCAAGTCGCTCTAGGTGGTTTGTAAATATTATGCAAACACAGTCCACCTACTTCCACGGAAATTCGGTTCACCCCATTGCTGTCCGTTACGCTCTCAATGACCCTTACCTTCGATGGCTCTTTAGCGTAAACGCTAACCCCTCCTTTGAGCCTCGAAGTGTCCTCGCGTTGGACCACCGTATAGCCTGGGATCTGGAATCGGGAAGATTGCGCGCCTGAATAAAGGTGGGTCTCCTGTAAAAGGAGGATATCAACGCAATGAACGGCCAGTAGCTTTGATAAAAGCTCGTTTTTTGCCATACTCTGGCTCTCGACGTTCAGGGACAATATACGCGTCAGTTCGCCATCCCCGCCGTCGCATTTTCCAATCGGCAGGCCGCGGATCGATTGATGCATGGGACGTTTGCTTTTTTCTCGGACGTGCCGACGACCCGGGCGACACGAACGCGGTATTATTTGGCTAGGCGGCAGACCGCTTCGCCATTGACGGGACTGTTTGGGACTCGACATAAGGACAATAGTGTGGCGCCCGGGATAGGGCTGCTATTCGGGCACCGGGTTTGGATCAAATTTAGTCACACACCGGGGCGAGCAGCTCATGTGGCTCGTTGGCTCGATACCCGGGATGGTCTCGTGACGGTCGACCGGGATTTACACCTTTGCCCTCCCGTGTGCCTCAAGCCCCCTCACCAACTGCAAGGTAAAGATCCACGAGGGGGGCTGTTGGCAAGCGACCCCTTGTAAATCAATTTGAGGGCGATTTGGGGATATCACCCTATATAAAAGTGTTTTTTTTTTTTTAATTTAATGATTACAGTAATATATGGTAGAAAGTAATATAGATGGAGCCCAATGGATCGGATAGCATTGGAAACTCTATAATTACATTTTTAAAAAAAACAAAACAAAACAAAAAACAAACAAACAAACAAACAAACAAACAAACAAAAAACAAACAAACAAACAAACAATACAACACAAAACAAACACCCCCCCCCCCCCCAATAAAAAAGCTACTTAAAAAACGGAAAAAAACAAACAAACAAAAAAAAAAAAAAGCAACATAACAGCACACGTGGATTGGGTTTTGAGGTCGACAGAGATATGTGTCTCTCTCTCTCTCTCTCTCTCTCTCTCTACCCCAATCCCCCCCGCCCCCCTCTCTTTTTCACTAGGCCAGGTATATAAAATTGCCGTGCACGAAAACGCGTTTGAAAACTTAAAACTTTTGACGAGTTGGGGAAAATGGGGGGCGGGGGGCGTTGTCATGTCAACGGTGTGTGGCCGGCAAAACATGATGGGGGGGGGGGGGGGGGAACACATTGTCGGAACATCAACAAGTGACGTCATTACTTGCGGATTGATTTAGGCTAAGTCGCCTAATAAGCAGCGTCACTTGGTCGTGAGAAAAATTACAAATAAATTTATGTAGTCGAGTGTGTATCTGCGTGTGTGTGTGTGTGTGTGTGTGTGTGTGTGTATTGGGGGGTGGGGGTTGGGGTGGCTGTCGGTTGTGGCACAGGAAATGCATTTTTTAATTATTTCCTTTTTTTTTTCTTCCACCCAATGTAAAGCGCAATGACCATTATATGATTTTGAAAATGTGTTGTACAAAATGTCATCTATTATTATTATTATTATTATTATTATTATTATTATTATTATTATTATCATTATCATTATTATCATTATCATTATTATTATTATTATTATTATTATTATTATTATTATTATCATTACTATTATTATTATTATTATCATTACTATTATTATTATTATTATTATTATTATTATTATTATTATTATTATTATTATTATTATTATTATTATTATTATTATTAATAATAATATATTATTGTTACTATTATATCAATATATTATTATTATTATAATCATTATTACTATTACCCCACAACCTGCAATAGTCTCGGGGTCCAATCATCTAATTCTATTTGTATATAAAAAAAGCGTTGTAAACTCTACGTCCCTGATCTGTGGTTAGAGTCCAACCGACACCACAGACTACACACACACACAGGACGTGTGCATAGATAACACAGGATGGTAGTCTGTGGGACGTCTGTGACCGGCACTGCCGTACTGTGAGGGGAAAAAAAACCCCAAAAAAACCTGTATTTGTAAATTTGGACAGAAAACCCGACCTTCGAAATATCGACGGATTTAAATGACCCTCATCTTAGAAAAAAAAAATAAATAAAATAAAAAATAAAAAAAACTCTCAAACCTGGGATATCAAGGAAGACAGAGCAGTCCCAGGTTTGAAAGTTGTTTTTTGTTTTGTTTTGTTTTGTTGCTAAGATGAGGGTCATTTAAATCGATCATGTTTGAAGGACGGTTTTCTGGCCAAATTTTTAAATATGGTTTGTTTTTCCCAAAGTACGGCACTGCACATAATATAGATAGTATGCGCTTGGCTAAGAAGTTCACAACATTGCCATCCGGAAGTATAACGAACCAGTACACACAAACTATGTATAACCCATGAACTTTTATAGGCTGGTTAATACAAAATAGTGATAAGTACCTACTCATAAACGCGGATGGCAGCAGCTTCTTATGGTTCACACTATTATGTTATGACGATCGACCCAATCAGCAAAGTCCGGTCCGCATTCGTGCACCGTCGCGAACCCGCCTGGTAGCATCGTCACCACACCTTTCGACTAGATGCTCTGCCGTTTCGGGTTCTTGTCCACAGCGTGGACATATTGGACAGGAAGTTAGACCCCACTGATGTAACGCACCGGCCGTTAGGCAGCTCCTCGACCGAAGCCGATTCGCAGCTACCCAGTGTCTCCTCTTACTGGTATCCAAGCCTGGCAACTTCTCACCAAGCTTAGAGGAGTGTAGGTCCCCGCCCCCACGAGGGATTGAATTCGTCCAAACCGACTTCCATCTCGTATGTGCAGCTCTGACCGTAGTCAGGGATTCTGCGTACAAGGGTTGCCGGGACTTATTTCGGCTCGAAACGGGGGCACCGTTCATTATGCGCATGAGAGGGGTATCCCCATTCCCTCTCTCTTTGATCTTACTCAGCCAGTTTCCCGTAATGGTCTCCCTCCGGAAATCGGGGGGCTGGATCGCTGCCATTACCGGGCCCCATTCTCTATGGGTTGTTGCTAGCGTTCCCGACACTATGTGCATCGACTTGCGAAGTTTTACATCCACCTTCTCAACGTTTCTGCTTCTACCCCACACTGGAGCGCAATACTCCGCGGTGGAATAGCATAGTGCCAGGGCGGATGTTCTCAGGAGCGCTTGGCTAGCGCCCTAGGACTTCATATACAGGACAGATCCCCGCCCTCTTACTCAATCCTACGGGGCCGTTCGTTTTTTCCCTATATAACAGTACCCCTGTCGTCAGGCTTTAATGATATGCAGATGCCGGTGACAATCAAAGGCATTCCTTTCTGGGTCTTTCCCCCAACCGTTTCCCCATCGGGTGGGGAAGTGATGTCACTTTTACGTCATCAAAGAAATTCCTTAACTGACCGTCTCAACAGTAAGACGACCGTTCTTCCGACAATACTGTCTTTAAAGTAATGGCTACAGTTAAGATACTGCTATTTACTACGAAGGTAGTATTTCCCACACAGAAACGGTCACATTTCACACATATCTACAAGTTGCAGCATGAAACGGAAAGGCAACGAGTAGAATACTGCTATTCTACTAGGAAGAAGTGTCAAGACGTTAAGTCATCGTTGGTGTGTGGGTAGTGCTGCCAGATGGCCACGCGTATGATCAAAATTGACACACGGAGAATCGCGTATATATTATTATTAATTAAAATTTTCTTTTTTTGAAATAAAACAAGCCTTTTCCTAGGTTAGTCGATAAAAAAATCAAAATCGATGTCTTTTAAGGAGGTCAGAGTGTTTGAAGTATTTGGCCACATGAGGTTCTATTTTGGTCACTTTTGCAGTCTAAATTGGCTTCGAAGAACTCTGGCCATCTGGCATCCCTGTTTGTGAGAACAGAAGTTGTAAAACAATCTGCATTCAATTGTTTGACTCTTTAGTTTGTCAACTTAAGCAAGCGGTTGTGTGTCATTCGATTTTTAAATGGAATTATTATAAGTGATATATTTCAGTGGATTGCACGATGTGCAACTGTGCTTATGGTAATCATTATCACATTATCATTCTCTGATTCCTAACATTAACATTGAAATGTTCTTGAAGTGAGTTATTATAAGATCAGAGAAAAACATACCCTTGTTTAGAAAGTCAATTTCCCTTTTCAATAGGTATTTAATCTGCTTGACTTCTCTTGCATTTTTCTGTAATTGACAGTTGTATTTGTATGTGATAATTGATTTCTTTTATTTGGGGAGTTTTATCATAATTGGTAAACTATAATACTATCATAAAAAGTGAATTATGGATTACGCTAACTAACGAAATTGGAAGAGTGAGTCTAAGACTCTAAGTCTAAGACAAAGTGAAAACTAAAAATGGTATGAACCTTACAACCCAGAATTGAAGATGAGAAATATCCACTGGTGGTGACTGGAAATTGAAACTTTATAACTAAGAGTAGCCTAAGTGTTTAGAAATGGGCATCATCATGAAGCAAACTTTAAATCTGCACTCATGGTTCTTGATCAAAGAAAATGTTTAGAAAGCAATGAAAGGTCAAAGTCCATATCCCTTTTCCATAAATAAATAATCTGCTTGACTTCTCTTGTATTTTTCTTGTATGATATGTGATAATGAGTGGAGTTTTATCGATAACATGATAAATACCTGAAATATATAACAATATAATCCATTTATTTTATTATTTAGGATATCAATATCAATATCAGATAACTATAACTATAACTTTTAGAAAATAGATTCCAACTTATAGAGATACATACCACAAAACCGAAGCATAATATTACTTTAACTTCCCTGACTCAGAACTAATCATAATAGTGATAGAACGGTTCAATTGACTTTTATTCAATATTTGTGATGGATTACGGATTACACTAACTACAGAAATGGTGAGTCTTGACAAAATTAAATCGGGATCTTTTGTAATACATGAACCTAGTAACACACACTTATGCACACACACAAAGACCCCTCTCCCATGCACACAACAACACCTCCTGGTTTGAGATCACCTATAAGACTCATCCGGACACAAGCACAAAATCCAACAAAGAGGAATACACTCAAATGCTTACATTATACATTAAAAATAACAAACATAATAATACATAACAGAGAGATGATTTACAAGGAAAAAAATATCATCTCCCAAAACAATAACTATCCATCTATCTATTCATACATCCATCCATCCATCCATCTATCTATCTATCTATTCATACATCCATCCATCCATCCATCTATCTATCTATCTATTCATACATCCATCCATCCATCCATCTATCTATCTATCTATTCATACATCCATCCATCCATCCATCCATCTATCTATCTATTCATACATCCATCCATCCATCCATCCATCTATCTATCTATTCATACATCCATCCATCCATCCATCCATCCATCTATCTATTCATACATCCATCCATCCATCCATCCATCTATCTATCTATTCATACATCCATCCATCCATCCATCCATCTATCTATCTATTCATACATCCATCCATCCATCTATCTATCCATACATCCATCCATCCATCCATCCATCCATCCATCCATCCATCTATTCATACATCCATCCATCCATCCATCCATCCATCCATCTATCTATTCATCCATCCATCCATCCATCCATCCATCCATCTATCTATTCATCCATCCATCCATCCATCCATCTATCTATTCATCCATCCATCCATCCATCCATCCATCCATCCATCCATCTATCTATTCATCCATCCATCCATCCATCCATCCATCTATTCATACATCCATCCATCCATCCATCCATCCATCTATTCATACATCCATCCATCCATCCATCCATCTATCTATTCATACATCCATCCATCCATCCATCTATCTATTCATACATCCATCCATCTATCTATTCATACATCCATCCATCTATCTATTCATACATCCATCCATCCATCCATCTATTCATACATCCATCCATCCATCCATCTATCTATTCATACATCCATCCATCCATCCATCCATCCATCTATCTATTCATACATCCATCCATCCATCCATCCATCCATCCATCTATCTATTCATACATCCATCCATCCATCCATCCATCCATCTATCTATTCATACATCCATCCATCCATCCATCCATCATCTATTATCATACATCCATCCATCCATCATCTATCTATTCATACATCCATCCATCTATCTATTCATACAATCCATCATCCATCCATCCATCTATCTATTCATACATCCATCCATCCATCCATCCATCTATCTATTCATCACATCATCCATCCTCATCTATCTATTCTATACATCCATCCAATCCAATCTATCTATTCATACTATCCATCCACATCCATCCATCATATCTATCATACATCCATCCACCATCCATCATCCATCCATCTATCTATCATTCATACATCCATCCATCCATCCACCCATCCATCACATCTATCTATTCATCATCATCATCCATCCATCCATCATCTATCATCACCATCCATCCATCCATCTATCATCATCATCCATCCATCCATCCATCCATCCATCTCATTCTATTTATCATCCATCCATCCATCCATCTCTATTCAACATCCATCCATCCATCCATCATCTATTCATACATCCATCCATCCATCCATCCATCCATCTATCTATTCATACATCCATCACCATCCATCCATCCATCTATTCATCATCATCCATCCATCCATCCATCCATCCATCCATCCATTCTATTCATACATCCATCCATCCATCCATCCATCCATCTATCTCATCCATCATCCATCCATCCATCTCATCATCCATCCCTATTATACATCCAAATCTCTATTTCCATCCATCCCTCCATCCATCATCATCCATCCATCCATCCATCCATCCATCCATCTATCTATCATCATCATCATCCATCATCCATCCATCATCATCCATCCATCCATCCATCCATCCATCCATCCATCCATCCATCTATCCATCATCCATCCTCTATCTATTCTATCTATCTATCTTCACTATCTATCTAATCTCCTGTTTTTGATTGTGAGAGAGACTGAAGGGGAAAGTGAAAGGGATGGAGAGAGAGAGAGAGAGAGAGAGAGAGAGAGAGAGAGAGAGAGAGAGAGAGAGAGAGAGAGAGAGAGAGAGAGAGAGAGGGGGGGAGGAGGGAGGGCTATGAAGAGATAGATACATATATTTTCATAGATTGCTAGATAGATAGGTAGATCGGTGGATTTGATTGGTAGGTAGATGGATGACACGATGAAAAGGTGGAAGATGAAGAGAAAGAAAGATAGATAGACGGATAGATAGATGGATAGACAGACAGACAGACAGACAGACAGACAGACAGACAGACAGACAGACAGATAGATAGATAGATAGATAGATAGATAGATAGATAGATAGATAGATAGATAAGATAGATAAATAGATAGATAGATAGATAGATAGATAGATAGATAGATAGATAGATAGATAGATAGATAGATAGATAGATAGATAGATAGATATAGACACACAAATTGATAGACGGATAGATAAATACAACCAAAGATTACATATTCCACTGTAATACACTTGTCCCGATAGTTGTCCGGCCTCGTAGACCGGCCCCGTAGAACGGAAAATTCCGTGGGCGACTCGTCCCTCTCTATAGATGTCGCTGCTAGCGCCCCAAGTCGATCCCGCCAGCTTCCTCAGAAGACTATTCCGCTTCTCTATCTTCCGGGCAGCCCCTTCGAGATGAACCCGATAGGTAAGGCTGCGATCCAACGTCACCCCTAAATATTTTGGACGCGGCTCATATGGGATGGCAAAAAAATAATAACAAAGACCTGAGTGACGTCATCTTCATTCTATCTATATTTGACTTCTTTGTGAGTTGCATTCAAAATGGTTTCATCACATGAACTCACTGACTCAATCCTTGAGATTTTGGATACTTTTCAAGATTGGAAAAAATGAATTAAAAATTAGCATGCAGGTACAGTACATAGAAAGATTCATTCAACTACCATTAACATGCAAAAACTAAAAACATTAGCTTTGATACTACTACGCCCATAATTTGTCTCAGAAAAATGTAATAATAAATAGACATGGGGTAAAAGTAACCCTGGTAAACTACGGATATAGTCGGTGTTAGGGTTGAGTGTGTTAAGAATTAAAAAAAAACAACAAAAAAAAAAAACAATAAAAAACAAAACAAACAAATAAACAAAAAAAAAAAAAAACAACAACCAAAAAAAAAAAAAAAAAAAAAAAAAAAAAAAAACAAACCAAAAAAAAACAAAACAAAACCCAACCAAAACAACCAATGTCTGTTTTGGATCAGACTACTGTTGATGCAAATCCTTTGTAAAAACTAAAAACACTAGCTTTGATCTACGCCTATAATTTGTCTTAGAAAAATGTATGAAATATGCATGGAGTAAAAAATAAAAAATAAATAATAACCCTGGTAAACTACGGATATAGTCGGTGTTGGGGTTGAGTGAGTTAGGAATAAAAAAAAATTAAAAAAAAAACAATTTTAAAAAACCCAAACAAAAAAGAAAAAAAAAAGAAAAAAAAAAAAATAAATAAAAAGCCAACCCAAATTTATTTTAAAACCCAACAGAAAAAAAAAAAAAATAAATAAACAAAACAAAAGCAACCAAAACAACCAATGTCTGTTTTGGATCAGACTCATGACTACTGTCGATGCGGCACATCCTTTGATCTGCTCTTCAAAGGGAATTGCGATAGGCCCAGACAGACAGACAGACACAGACAGACAGACAGACAGACACAGACAGACAGCCTGTTGTACGATCGATCGATAACTGGTTATTCTATTATCAGATCTACATTATAGACAAAAATAAATAATAAACCGAGCTTTTATAATAGCGCAATATCCACTAAACGTGCTCAAAGCGCTTTACAAGGGGTCCCTGGCCGACAGCAACATTTAACATTTAGGACAAGACATGACGCCTGTAAGGCGGTATTATAATTTTTTTTTCGGACAGAGACAACGCTGTTAACGATCAGGTACTCATTTTACACCTGAGTACGGTGAGAGAATGTGAGTATAGAGCCTTTTCCAAGGGGTTAACTATGCGCCGATCGAGGCTCGAACCCAGGACTTTCCTATCCGAAATCGAGTGTCATACCACAAGGCCACATAGCCGCACGATAGACGAAGATGACGTCACTCACGTCTTTGTTATTGTTACTA